>NC_137454.1:261806607-261897989 GCF_964235325.1 Thermobia domestica
AATAAAGACAATGAAAAACTGAAAAGGTGATAATACGAACATCGGACACTGGAGTGGTCTACAAAACCAAAAAAAAATGTGTTTGAACCCATCGGAATTAAAGAAAAGGAACATAAAGAGCGTAACACTGGACACATGCAGGATATAGGAGGGGAGCATATGCACGAAAAAGGTTTTCCATAGTAGATTTAGTGCAGAAATGTTGGTGTTAGTTTTACTTGACCGTAGACGTCTACATGAATAATTTCCATGGTGGCACTTCATATTCTGACGCAGGTAGCATTGGCAACTCAGCAAGATTGACCACCATTCTAAACTAAGTCCCGTACTTTTTGTCCGATTTTTGTAAAATATAACTTGCTGAGGTAAGTACAAGTACCTATGTAATTTTTTGACGAAAATCAGTAGTTTCTGAGACAAATGAAGAAAAGCATTTTCGCCGCCATTTTTTAAAGTTGCATTTGTATTTTATTGCAGAACAGCTAATTTTCATCCGATTGTCATGTGCTTCACGTCGTATAAAAGTTAATACTGAAGAGAAGAAAAAATTGTTATTTAAAACTTCTACATATATAACTACTGTTTTAATTCTATCCCTGAACTTGATTAATTGCACGTTCTGTCATGAAAGCTACACATTATGACATTAGTGTTTTAATCACTGCCATCATTATATTTCGTATTTGTCAGTTGAGAATTTTACACAAATATACAGTCCTATCAAAAAAGACATCTGTATTATGGTTTAACTGAATTTTCGTTCTACCGAAATACTATTGGTTCCATCAAATTCGCTTAAACGGAACTCTAGTATATATGTTTTACAAAAATACACACACTAAATGTGAATGGCCAATATATATATATATATATATATATATATATATATATATATATATATATATAGAGAGAGAGAGAGAGAGAGAGAGAGAGAGAGAGATAGATAGATATAAAAACTCCCAACTTCCTCGAAAAGAATCACGTAATAATTCCTGCTAAATGCTGCAAGTATGTGGTGTGCGCTGTTTGGTAACTCCTTTGTCTGCAAAAGATTGTTCGAGTTGCAACTTTTTTCCATCTAAAGGATAATAAAAGACACACATACGTATGTAAGAATAAGCTACAGTAGAACTAATGAAACCAACAAAACAGAAGATAAAACGAAAGTGGAGACATTACCATAAAAGTAGAGGGAGCGCACAGGAACCCAAATTCAGTGAAACGTGAGGCGCTGAACTGTAAATCCAAAATCTAAAGAAAATACTGAAAGAAAGGATGAGAAGGATGGAGTAAAACTAAAGTAAGGGATTTTGGAGACAAAAATAAAAATTTAAAAAAAAAATGTAAAACAAGAGTTTGAAATTTTGTATAACCTAAGTGAAAGGACTGAAAGAGAAAGAAGCAAGCAATGAAAAGGAAAGATAACGATAGGGAAACAAGAGGGCCGTAATCAACGTTAGCAGAAAACCGATTAAGTCCACGCCTTGAGACGTCATCAGACACCACACGCTTTCCCCTCTATCCCCTAAAGATTACTTCATTCTTTGAATCTGCTGAATTGAAAAGAGGGCATGCGACAAAATTGTCTGCAACGAACGAACGAAAGATTTGAATTTCGTTCAGCTGAATTAAATGCATTTTCTCTCACTCACTCTACCACTTTTACGATAATAATCTTAAAATTTAATACTGAAAAGTGAAACTATTGTAGATGCAAATGAATGCACATTATTTTGTACGGAGAGGAATCAGCAAGTTGCAGAGAATTTTGTTCGCCTCTCATTCTTAAGATTTAATTGATTCTTTTAACTTCTGCGCCATATGAAACGTGCACCTACAATTTAACGTGAGATGGGAGCCGCCATCCAAAGTCGAATTTAGTCTTGTGTACCAAAGGCGAAAACTGTAATCATACGTTAGCACCATCTATGGGGAAAATATCACAATATACATCACTAGCCCTCCCCTCTGGTCTAGTAGTTAACGTGTGTGCCATTGATTTACGTATTGCCGGGTTCAATTCCCGGTGGAAGAGAACAAAAATTTAATTTCACTATCATTCACTTTCATTAATCATCTGTTTCCTTTAGCCTAAAGAGGATGACAGTGGATGTTAAATAAATATTTTTTTTAAAAAAAAAAGTTACTAATTATTTTTTGAAAAGTTAACTCCGAAAAAGTTTCTAAGAATTTTCTTTAATTTTACAGCATTATTAGCATTACAATACAAAGATTTTTTAAAATCTGTCGAGGCCACAAAAGTCAGCACTGCTGTGAAATTTCCGTTATCTCGTTCAAATCCATTTCTTAGTTTAGTCTAACTAAGTACTCTTTAAATTTGATAATACCAGTAAAGGGTCTGTTATATCAAGTGAAACTTGAAATTGTGATTTAAAACTTTGTCGTCGTTTCCTTTTTCGCTTCATACTGTTCGACATTTCATCATTTTACAGATTCCAACACTTAACTTTATTAATTTGTCTACATTATAAGATTATTGTATTGAAGCGCAATACTGTTAATTTGTGTGTCAGATTTCATCTCGTTGGTATTCTTTATCGGCAACCAATAAGACGGGAAGAAAAATTGAAAGGAAATACTTCAATTTAACGTACGTCCTATAATTATAGCCTTTAGGCTAAGGGAGACGATTATTAAAGCCAGTGAATGTGGATAGAAGAATTGGTCAAATGACAAAGTGAGAGAAAACGGGAGTACCTCGAGAAAATCCACGGACACGATGTTGTCCACCACAAACTTAATTGTCCGAAGATCGAATCAGGGCCTGCACGCATCAGAGATAAGCGCTCTACCAATGAGCCACAGTGCCTCCCTCGTCATGGCAAGAGTTAAGCTGACTAACTTAAGATAAAGCAACATATTTCTTACACAATGGATGACATTTGGAACAGAATACGAAGCCTAAAAGAATCTTCTGAATACGAGATGTTCCTTTTGTGACTGTGCTAACATTCAATCCTCCTATTAGTCTTTAACAGTAGACTTAACCCTTCTCTTTAAGACAGCAACCTTGAGAAGGGTAACATTTCTCACTTCCCCAATCTGTTCTCTACTCAGTTGCTGCATCGGTTCCGTTATTAAATCATCCACAATTTTGAGGGAAGCCTGCTTTGTTTCTGTACAGACTAACGTCGAAGATGTTCAGAAGAGCTGCATTCAACCGATGAATTGAGAAAAGAGAAGACGGTTTAACAACACTCTGGCCAAATATGAAATTCAAAAGAGCCTTTGTAGATTAGAAAAAAATCAGTTTGTGGTATTAAATTTCATCACGCCACTGAAATACAAAATTTTTAAAAAAAAGGAAAAAACTTGTAATTATGTAGAATTATACAGTAAACTGGATTCCGTACTCAAAGTGACGAATAGGAAACTAGCTACAAGAAATTCAACTGCAAAACAAACATAGTACCTTTCAACCAGTTTAACCTTTCATTGTATAAATATTTTCTGTTGTAGGTGAAAAATAGTATTTTTAAAAAGCATTGCCCGTTGAAGTTACCACAGTATAAGAAAGTAAATCCCCATGTTAAGTAGGTTTTCATATCCATACTCCTAACTATGAAAACATTTATGATTACTTCAATCCCGATCATTTCACGGATTCAACTTGTTTTATAAGGACGTAAGATCGAAGTGATTTATTCGAAAAATACTTTTATACATTGCAAGAGCTGTAACTTCCAAATTCACCGTAAACTTATAGGGGTATGCGACACATGATTTTGGACTACAATTTCACCAGAAATACAAATCGGAAATCATTTTTCACCTAACTTTAATCAGTAATAAAATTTTGTGAAGTAAATACTGCATATTGCAACATGTAATGGGTTTTGATTAGTTTTTTTCAGCTGATGTAACATGGATCTCACCCGCCAAGAATAGATTGAAATTGTTCTCATCAGTGCAGAACGCAGTGCCAAAGCCATCGCTGATGACTTCAATGCCCGGCATCCAGAGGGGGAGAACATTGAATACTACAGTGTTGTATATTTGCAGAAATTTAAAGTTTCTGGAGCTGTACACGACAAACAACGCAGTGGACACCCGAGGACTGCAAACGTTGAGACAACAGTAACGGTAGTTGTAGCATCCTTGGTGAAAAATCCGAAACGCAGTACCAGGCGTTTAACTGAAGTTTCAGGTATAAGTCAGAGATCAATACTCCGAATATTGCACACAAACAAATGTCATCCATACAAACTACAACTGCAGCAATACCTAGCGGAAAATGACCCAGAAAGGAAATGCAATTTGCAGAATAGACTGTGACGAAGTGTAACAGGAATCCTACGTTTCATCTTAGTGTGTTTAGTGATAAGGTTCTGTTCCGTAGTTTTGCACTGTGAAACGAAACTCACTTGTTTCTCTACAAAAACAGCAAGTAGGAGAAATGTATCATAACCAGGGGCGGATCCAGGGGGCGATCGCCCCCCCCCCCAGAAGAGGTGCGAGAAGCATGAAGTCAGTATCTTGGCAATAGACTATCTCAAAGTTTTATCCTGTGGTAGAAATTTACTGCCACTTCTAATTTCAATAGTGATCACCATAAAGCAAAAATAATAAGAGATAACAAGATATGTTTTTATATATAGTCTATATGTGAATCCAGGATTCGAAAATTGTCATCCCGATCGCTATCCCTCTATATAAACCGGAAATACTGAGAAACGACCATTTCCGGTTTCATAGTAAAGAAAAACAATAGAGAGAATAGTTTATGATATGGATTCTGTGTCACAATGGTAGTTTCCATCTCTAAGTTTAATGCAACCGAAAGTGATAAATACTTACTGTATCTCTGGTTACAATATTTTTTTTCTCATAGAACGAGAGAGGTACTAGGAAGCGACAAACGTTTCTTTTAAATATATAATTTCATAATTCCAAGAAAAGATTTCAAGCCCTGCCCACTGGTCTAGTGGCTACCGCGCATTCCTTTGATGCACAGGGTCCCGAGTAGGAAAGCATTGAATGTGTTATGGTGGTTCGGATTCCACTTTAAAATGTAGGTCCACGTCTTGTATAGTCTCGCTCGACACTGAAAAGGGACGCTGAACTTCAACAAACAACCAAATAAAAAAACATTTCATCTTAGTAGCATTCTTCTACTGAAGTTAGTAGCAGTAAAAACTAAAACGAAAACGAAGACCCACCTATTTAAAATTTAAATTCTCGTTTGATGAGATTATTATAGTCAGATACTTAATTCTTTGTCCTACTGTATATAAAATATCTTTAGAACAAATAAACCATTCAATAGTATTTTGTTAGTATGAAATTGCCTATTTTTGAAAACAAATTGTTTTTGATACTGACTTAGTTATAGAAAATAAAAGAAATGAATGGGGGATCTTAGTGAGAAATCTTTAGTATCAGTACATATAATCACTTCATGTTTCATATTTTGTTAAAATCAATTGTTAAAAGTCAATTTATTAGAGAGTTGTCTGATACTATCACGATCAGTTTATACAGGATCCTTCTATTTGGTAATTTGTTAGTCTTTTTTATTTACATTATAAAATATATTGTCGATAACATTAATAATCACTATTAGTAAATAATTATATTTTAATATTCTGTAAAATATAAATTTTACACTGTTTACCTTTGTGAATTATTATTTCTAATTTATATCCTTCAAGAACCAAGAACCAAAGGTCTTTGCATCACAATATTTCGTGCTCGCACGCGTACCAGACTCGCTAAAGTCTATGACCATATCAACTTTGGCCAATATCGGATGGGTTTAACGCGTTTTAATGAAATTTCTTGATTTTCCTAAGTTCAAGTCCAAATTTTCTGGACAGTATTTTGAGAAAAAAAATACTGCTACCAGCTAGTCAGAGCATCAATGCAACTGTGTACTGTCAGCAGTTGAGCCGTATTCAAGAAAAAACTCAAGACTCTGGACCCAGCACTTCTGAATCGCAAAGGGGTCCTCCTGTTACAGGAAAACGCTAAGCCCCACGTGGCTAGAATAACCCGGGACACCATTCTACACTTTGGCTGGGAAACACTATTGCAACCGCCATACTCCCCAGATATTGCACCGTCCGATTATCACCTGTTCCATTCCTTGGACAATCGCTTAGAGGACGCCAGTTCAAATCCCTAGTAGAGGTGCAAAATGCACTTGATACCTTCTTCACTTCAAGGCCCACCAAGTTCTACCGCGATGGAATGCATGGCCTTCCAAAACGTTGGCAGAAGGTCGTTGATGCTGATGGAGACTATTTTTGATCTTCCAGGTATGTCTTAGGTTACATATCGATGTTCGAAGGTGTTGGGTGAAAAAGCGACAGATTTTTCTTGGTTACCTTTATAGTTACTAAGCTCGTCAAGATCTAACACCTTGCCAAGTTTGGTAAAAATTGGATGAGTTCCATTTTTTGCGCTTTAATGAAATTTCTTGATTTCACTTATTCCAAACCTAACATTGATAGCTAATAACTCAAGAACAAAATGTCTGTACACTATAATATTTTATACTGAGCTTCCATGCATACCAAGCTCTTCAATATTTATGATCCTACCAATTTTCGTCAAGATCATTTGAGTTTAATCAAATGCGTCTTAGTGAAATTTCTTGATAACACTAACTTAAACACAAATTTGATTAGCAATAACTCTGGAACCAAAGTCCCAAACACCATAATATTTAACGTGCGCACTAATACATCGCAGTCCATAACCATATTAATTTTGGTCGTGATTGGATGAGTTTCGTCAATAGTAGACATTATACACTATCCTTTTATTAAATCCAAATCTAAGGGGGCACAGTAGCTCAGTTTTAGAACGCTTACCTCTTGTGCATTTGATCCCAGGTCAAGTAAGTTCGTGGCAGGCTACATCGTGTCCGTGGGTTTTCCCGGGGTACTCCCATTTCCTCCCACATTATCATTCCACGAATTCCGAAAACTTTTCGAGAAAAGAAAAATCATCGAAAAACGGAAAACGAAAATTTTTTCGAAAAAGGAAAAAAAAATGAAATTTCCCAAAATCGAAATACAGATTTTTCGAAAAAGGCCATCCCTAGTCCAACACCGAATTTCTCTTGTGAATGATATGCAATTTATTGTACTTTTCATATGTGATCACTAAATATTTTTAATAATTTGTAACATTACTCCTCTGTAAATGATATAATACTACGAGCCCTCATCACAGCTGGATTTCCTTCAATACGGGAGCCTTCTGGTTGCTGTCGTTCGGATGGAAAGCGACCAGATGGGATTACACTGGTTCCATGGATGAGAGGTAAATGTTTATTGTGGGACTTCACATGCACTGATACATACGCTCATTCAAGTCGCCCTCTGTCAGTAATGAACGCTGGAGCTGTTGCTAATCGCAGAGAAGCTGAAAAGCAAAGGAAATACAAGAACCTTCTCGAAAAGTTTGTTTTCACTCCAATCGCTATTGAAACCAGTGGTGCTTGCGGTGCAAGAAGTCTTGAATTCATTAGGGAGGTAGGAAAATCCATTTCTTGTGTTTCCGGCGAAGTTCGCTCCACATCTTATCTAATACAGCGCATATCGTTTCTATCCAACGTGGTAACGTCTCGTCGGTCCTTGGCACTTGACCACCTGGCAAGGAACTGGATGAGGTGTTTATACTCTGAGAAGAATTGTTTTATATATAATAGTTCCTGGACAATAGTTTTTCTTTTGACGTTATAATTACATATTTAAATTGAAAAATTCAATGGTGTTCATATTTAATGTCAAATAACAATGAAATATATTTAAGTTCTATTCCCCCCCCCCAAAAAAAAATGTAACTGCATTTTAATGTTAAATCAAGCTATTCATTGAAAATAACACAATCTAAAAACAAATCTTACACCAAATCACAAAATTGTATTGTGGTAGTCAAAATACCCTGCTTGGTAAAATAAAGATGTCGAAAAGCTTGGTAATGGGAATGTTAAACGCTTGTAGAGACATAGGTTTAGAAGTAAAATCAGAGAAAACTAAATACATGGAAGTTCGTCGGGATCGTAATAGATTTACTACAAATTATGGATGAGTCAAAATATCCAATAATACTTTCAACAAATTGGATCTTTCAAAAATCTAGGATCAGTATTAACAGATCAAAGAAATCACAAAGAAATTAAATGCCGACTAAAAGCAGGGAATTCGTGTTATTATTGTTCGAGGAATTTGAAGCTTAAAATATAAAAACAACAATAAGGAGTGTTATGCTGTATATTGCGAAACATGAGCGCTTACTCTGAGGTAAGTACGCAGACTCAAAGTTTTGAGAAGAATATCCTGATACGAATATTCGGACCCAAGAGGAATGGAAATGGGAAACTGTATAATTTGTACCATTTACCAAACATTGTTAAAGTCATTAAGTCAAGACAGCTTAGGTGGGCAGGTTATGTAGCCAGAATGGAAGAAAGTAGGAACGCTTTCAAAGTTTCAACTGCAAATCCAATTGGAAAACGGCCATTAGAAAGAGTAGACGCAATCAGAGGACAATATTAAGATGGATCTCGGAGAAATCGAAATACGAAGTGCATTGAAGTTATGACACCTTTTTTTTTTTCCTCTCACTAACTAATCACACGAGAACTATGAAACTTATGTCACTTCTCGAATTAATCTCCATGCAGCCCTACACCTTTTTCACAATATCGACGCCATGATTCCATGACATCAACGAACGCTTCTTTAAGAGTGTTTTGGCCACTGGAAAATCGCTGGTGTAATAGCGGTACATCCAATGAATGTGGGACCACGGAGAGTGTCTTTTAGCGTTGGAAACAGCCAAACGTCGCTAGGAGCCATGTCAGGTGAGTAGAGAGCATAAGAAATCACTTCGAAGTTGCAGTCACGAAGAAACTGCCGAGTCACATTCACTCCATGCGCTGGTGCGTTGTTTTGGTGGAAGAACAAACGTGCAGCCTTTTCCGACCGTTTCTCACGCAACGCTGGAAAGAGTTTCTTCTTCAAAACATCTTCGTAGGATGCACTTGTCATCGCAATGTCCTCTGGAATGCCATGAGTAAGGATTATTCCACCGCTGTTCCAGAACATGGCCACTATAATTTCTTTAGTGGCGGTGAATCTGTGTGCTTCCATTGAGCAGACTGGCGCTTCGTTTCAGGATTGAAAACTGACATCCATGTTTCATCCATTGTCACAATCGATGAAAAGAAAGTCCCATTCATGCCGTCATTACGCGTCAATACTGCGTAACAAATATGCCACGCGCGCAGCCTTGTGGTCGTCCGTTAGCATTCGTGTCACCCACCTGGAGAACACTTTTCGGATTTTCAGGTTTATGCAGGATTGTGTGCACAGATTCGACGGAAATGTCAACTCTCGAAGCGGTATGTTCTACACTCAATCGGCGATCTTCCAACTTTCTTCATTCGTGCGATCATGTCGTCAGACCGGCTTGTACGAGGCCGGACTACCTTGGTTTGTTGTCACCCGACGTTCTGCCTTCTTTGAGTTTGTTGTCGCACCCATGAACACACATTAGACACATCCATGACACCATAATCATATGTCTAACTCAACTGGCGATGAATTTATGGCGATGTCACACCACGCAAATGGAGAAAAGAAATGATTATACGCTGTTCTTGTAATCAAAACTTCGCCATTTTACAAGTATCGTAAGTATCAAAAATAGTCATCACTCTCAGCGTTGCCGGTAGACTTCTGTGTGCCGTATGGTGTTGCCATCTCTGTCACGCATTGACAACAAATACTCACGTATTTTGAAGCAAACACAACGTTTGTGTTACAAGTTCTGAGAAAAAAAAATTGGAGGTATTATAACTTGAATGCACCTCGTACAAAGTAGAACCTGGATCCAGTTGGCTAAGGACATAAATCAATGGAGACCTTCTGTGAACGAGGCACTGAACCCTTGGGTATCATAGGCCACTGAGTTAGTTAGTTAGATTATTATTTATAATTAATGTGCAACATTACCTTTCAAGATTCAGAATTCAGGTAGGCCTTTTAATTCGTGTGAACATATTCCACATACCTGGAAAGAAGAGAAGAATATTTTAATTTACTTTCATATTTTTTAAAATTCACTTCAATATTTCTACTTGTTGAAGACTAGGATAATATTTCAGAAATCTTCTTGATATGTTTAGTTTTTCAATTCCCTGTAAACAAACACGTGTCAAAAGTTGATTATAACCATGTGGTACTTTGGTTTTACTATCTAATAATGGAAATTTCAAGAAGCAAATGCTTATGGCCTTTCTCAAAATCGGTAGTGTCATAGTTTTAGTATGTATTACAAATTAATGAAGCTGGTGTAATATCCCGTACTATCTACTTTACAATCTGTATTTAAGATTCTTCACGTACAGAATAACTCAATAAACTCGGTATAAAATATATCTTAATTTAAAACATATTTTGTCTTTGATAAAAGTATCTTATTTGTGTGTATCGAGTAATCTAACGCACGGGACATCATGCATGAGTATATTCTAGTCTGGCAAGGAGAAGGCAGACTTTGGTAAGTGAACTTCGTGGCCATTTTGTGTGAGGTGCTAGTGCACATTTAAAGAGTTAATATTACAAACTGGGAGAGCGCAATGGACAAAAATAACGGAGAAAAACCGTCTTAAACTTTCTACTCGATGCATTATCGTACGACGCGCAAACTTACCAAGTGACGCCGTGGCTGAGTGGGAAGTATCCTCGATTTAAGTACAAAGGGTCTCGGGTTCGATTCCCGTTCAAGTCAAGCTTTTTTCCCCTTCAACCAATAAAGTAGTCATTTGTAACTATAAGTAAAATATTAATTCACCATATGTTTATAATGAATTAAAACAATAGCTTCACTTGTAAAATCTTTTAATGTTCCATGTTACCTAGGAACAAACTCTCTTCCGTATATATTATTGTTACTGCAGTCGTTGTGTAAAAAATGTTCTTGAAGCTTCGTGTCTACATACGTTGACAGTGTAAGAATTACAAGGGGAATGACGGGAAAATCTCTTTTGGTTATAGCAACATCCAATATTAGCAAAGGGGATTTCCCCCTCAACTCATTTGTAATTCGCACACTGTCAACAGATGTACCGTACACATGAAGCGTCAAGAACATTTATTACACAACAACTGTCGTCAAGGGCGCCGATTCTGAGGGGGAGGCTGGGCCCTCCAAAGGTCATGTGGGCCCCATGTATTTTTATGAATGTGTATTTTTATTTGTATTTTTTGTTGTTACATGTATTGATGTATGTATTTTTATGAATGTCCCCCCCCAAATTTACAGAGAAATCGGTGCCGTTGGCTGTCGTAACCATAATACAACTCGTGATATCAGTATATTTACGGAATAGATTAAATTTTATTGCTGGTTAACATGGAACATTGAAAGATTTTGCAAGTGATTTGAAAATTTCTATTGTTTTATTCATTATAAACACATAGTGAATTAATATTTTACCTATAGTTACAAATGGCTACTTTATTGGTTGAAGCAAAAAAACAAAACATAGATTGACTATATGCGCGTCGTACAGAATATGTGTCGAGTAGAAAACTTTTTGAAGACGGTTTTTCTCCGTTATTTTTGCCCATTGCGCTCTCCAAGTTTGTAATATTAACTCTTTAAATGTGCACTAGCACCTTGCAAATTATGGCCCCGAAGTTCACTTACCAAAGTCTGCCTTCTCCTTGTGAGACTGGTACTGGTTAACTTGATTTTTTATTACATTTATTATTGTAGTGTCTTGTGCCTCTAGCTTTAAAACTATTTTTACCTAGAAAGTTTCCACGAGATTACTGTATAAGTCTGTTATTCCATTTTGTCTTCGTTGTATCTCTGTTGATGTCATTTTTAACCACTTTATCGTTATTACTAATGTGATTGCAATGCTTCTTATTTACTTTTTAAAATCTAAGCTTAGTTTCCGTATTATCCTCATTTCTTACCAGCGTGTCCATGAGTCTCAACTCGTTCAAACTTATCTTCCGTCACCTCAGACAAAAAGGTAATATTGAACATTTTGTATTTAATATCTCACCAAACAGAAATTTTGGCTACACTACTGTTCTTGTTAATCATTACGAAAACTACTCTTTTACATGCAAATAAGTTTCTTTGCTATTTCTTCCGCGTTGTTGAAGAAAAGGAACAGCAAACAATTGACATACACCGTACTTTGCAGGTGCTGTTTAAAAGAAAATATGATGCACTGAAAAAAATCAAGATTTCTGAACATTTTCCTGCCCACAAACTTATATATTATTTGTAACTTAACCAACATATGTTATTCTACATAGAAACAGAACAATGTACTGTTTTTGTACATATTAAGAAAAAGAAAACATTAAATCAAGTAGGAAATTCCACAATTATTGTATACAGTCATGCTCAGCGAAACTGGACACCTATACCTTGTATAGAAACTATGTAGTTTTATGAGTAGACAGGTTTGCAGAGAAATCTATGTGCGAGAAAAAACTACAAAAGGAAGGTGGATGTTTATTTTTACTAAATATAATTGTACTTATTTTTCTGTGTATGATAAGGTACATTCAAAAGTATGATAAAGTATATCAACGTATGTCAAAATTTAAAAAGAAAGCACAACAGCTTATTCAAGGCAAACTTGGACAGAGCTTGTTTGAAGAACAATGTGATTTTAGGACATGAAAATCAACAATGATTATAAAATTTCGTGTTGAAGCAGTTGAGACTTTTGGTGTAAAATACTAGAGAGAAGTTAGGGCAGGTTTTTCAGCCTGTGGTACGCGTACCACTGGTGGAAAGTGAGCTTTTTGGTGGTAAATACACCTTATGGTAGTATCAATAATTAATATGCTTTGGTGGTACCGGTAGGCCTGTGAAAAACGTTGAGAACCCTGAGTTACAGTATTTGTATACATTATACGAATTCTATTGTCAAAAGAATTGGAAAGAATTGGAAATAAATATCGTGGAGATAAAGAGTGATCCCATTTCTTGATTAGTTAAGGTATTTTGTAGTATTACATTGTTATTTAGATTCGTGATGCTCTAGGAAGAGAATTAATTTCTCTAGAAACAAGAGACACAATATTAACAGAAAGACAGTTAAAGGAAAAGAACTGAGAGTACGATACACAGTCATGACAGTCATAGGTCTAAGAAAGCATATGATAGGTACTTAGGATGCATATTGTAACACATGGTTACAGCATGATGTGAAGACATGCGGAACCTTACAATATAGTGAAAGAACTTCAGCAGATTGGAATGGAAAAAAGAAACAATACAATAGAACAAACGACTCTATTAAAACTAGTTCAGAGTATGGACATGGAAGGGAAAAGGAAAAGAACGATTCGAAAGTAAATGTTTCTGAAAACAAGCAGATAGAAACAGGTTTGTATCTTACAAACGTAATGATTTGAGGGAGAAAAGAAGAAGTGTAAATACAACCGAATGTTTGTTTCATATAATCGAAGAGAACAGTAAAGTGAACATCGGAAAAGATAAATAAAACTACGCAAGAAATGATTGAAAAAAGTACAAACTTTTCAGCTATCTGCACCCACAAGTTACGAAAAGTCACAAAGACTGAATCACTACAAGATTACAGGAAGGAGGAAGAATTTTACGAAAGCGTGAAAAAAAATAGAAAAGGATAAAAGTACTTCTACACACCACGTACGCAAGGTGTGGGTCTGATAATGACAAACAGAAAGTGGAAAAGAAACTAGGTAAGAGACATGAGAATCCTAAGAAACATTCTCGGAAAGACAGAAAAAAATTGTCTAGGGCACGAATAGATGGGGAGAGAGGTATATGCTCGATGAAGAGTAAACAAAGAAAATGTAAGCCACGTTACGATGGAAATGTAGAAACAATAAGAGGAAGACGAGACGTAAAAATGCAAGTCAAAATGGTAAAAAATGGCTACGAAAAAACTAAGAAACAGGTGATATGTTGAAGTGCAAAAGGACATGGAAAGAAAAGGAATAAGATGGGAAATGACCCAGGATGAAGAACAGAGAAGTAAAAAAAAAGTCGTTGAAAGATCCGATAATGACAAACAGAAAGTGGAGAATAAACTAAGTACGAGAGATGAGAATCCTATGAAGCATCCTCGGAAAGAGAGAGAAATATTGACCAAAACAGGAATACATGGAATACTTTCTTATCAAGAGTATGTCTGATGAAAAGTTAAAACAGAAAATCTAAGCCGCGTTAGAATGTAAATGTTGAAAGAGGAAGAGGAAGACGAGACGTAAAAAAAAGTGAAAATGGTAGGAAAGTGGCTACAGAAAAGACGATAACTTGAAGTACAAAAAGAACGTGGAAAGAAATGGAATAAGATGGAAATGGCACAGGATGAAGAACAGTGAATTGGAAATAATTGTTGAAGATGTGTCGCGTACCAAATCCGGTAGGGAATCGCAAATTAAATTTTGTGACTTCGTATTGTGATATCTAGGTCTTAATAAACCAGGATTATATGTTGCCAGTATCAACAAAGCAAGATAGCACCAAGAATCAAGAACGAGTTATTCCATTCCAATTTGGAAATGTCAACGTCGTCATAATCTCCACACGAAGATACCAATTGTAGATGCTGTATCAAAGTTGGAGAGATGTCCAATGGTACCACTGAGGAGATTTATAAAGTAATTCTTCCACACATGAAGTGTATTTCGACCGACTCCAGTTCTTTATTTTACATTTTCCTGTCTCTGAAACCCTACCTATGCTCGTCAGAACAACAACTTAATTTTTATTTCTAGAGATGCGCACGAGTCGAGACATGTCGCAAATCTCGACTCCACTCGATTTGGATTCAAGCCGAGACTACTCGTAAAAATCTCGACTCGACTCGAATGTCTCGAAAATCTTTCTAGAATTTTTAATATTATTTTGAAGAAAATATTCACTTAGAAACAGCCTTCAAACCAATTCCAGCATTTATTACGTTAGAAAGATACAGAACGCATAAACTTAATAGTTAATCTTTAGGAACAAGATTTAATTTTCAGTTCAATTCAGTTAATTAAAACTAATAATTAATGTCGTGATATTTGATTGTACTTCAAATATAATAATAATAATAATAATAATAATAATAATAATAATAATAATAATAATTGATTCTCTTGTTTGTTTGTATCCGTACGCTATATCTAGTTTGTATGAAACTATTGCGATAAAGTGAATTACATAAATTCTCTGAGTGAGCAATTGGCAGTCTATAGTAGTTTAGCATAGTTATAATTATTGTATTTACGTTCCCATGAACACAATAGGGCTACATAACTTTTGGATTATTCACTTCCCCAACTATTTTGATTCTTTAATGTGTTGCAGCATATCACGAGTTAGGGTAATATGTAATGTAACGTTTGTTGTACATTACATATTATGATACGAGACTATTTTACATAATTAGTATATTACAATAAATGGACTGCTTGGATGCAAAGAACTAGTACAGATAGGTACCTTTCACTTCTATAGGGAGGTATATTTTTAAAGGATTCTTATAAACACTAAATTATAAAACAATAAACTACATACAGTAGTTATGGTTTTGCTTCCCAACATAAAAGAAACATGGATTGTTCATGAGATGTTGAACTTCAACTTTCACTACTGGAAAATTTCAATTTTGGAGTTAGACCATTTGATATCAAAGCAGTTCACTGTAAGCTAAATGCACTCCTTACTTTACTCTAGTATGGCATACTTCTTGCAGACTACGTACACCCCTTCATGACGACCATGTTTCCCAACGGTCGTGGCATTTTTCGACAAGATAATGCACCATGTCACAAGGCCAGGTGTGGTTCGAGGAACACAGGGACGAGTTCCAAGTGATGTGCCCCCCCCTTCCCAACTTACGGGATCTGAACTCAATCGAACACATCTGAGATGTGATTGTACGTGACGTCAGAGCGCATCGCCCCCCTCCCCGGAATTTACGGGGATTAGGTGACCTGTGCCAACTCTCTCCAGCGATCTACCTACCAAGGATCATTGCGTCCATGCCAAGACGCGTCGCTGTTGTTATCCACGCCAAAGGTGGACATACTGACAATTAGGTAGGTAGTCATAGTGTTCTGGCTGATGTGTGCGTATATTTTAACTCGTATAGGTTGTCTCGTCTCGAATTCGAGTCGAGTCGAGACAACATTTTCTCGAGACGAGTTGAGACAGGCTTAAATCTTGACTCGACTCGACTCGTGCGCATCCCTATTTATCTATATTATAAAATTGAAAGTGACTATGTTTGTGATTCTTAATCTCTTGAACCGCCGACCGATCTCGATCAAATTTTGAACGTAGATGTGGTTCTGGCCTGGGAGTGTTCTTAGCTATTTACTTTGACGGTAGAACTTAGGGGAGGGGGACATAGAAGAAAATAAATAAAACTTAATAACTCTTGAATCACCAGAGAGATCTTGATCAAATTTTCAATGTAGATGGGGTTCGGGACTGGCATGAGTTTTATCATTTCGCTTTGACGGAGCAACGTAGGGGAGGGGATGGAGGATGAGATATACAAAAATCAATAAATATAAAAATAAAAGAGACTATGTTCGTGAATTAATTACTTTTGAACCACCCGATCGATCTCAGTCAAATTTTCAACATATATGAAGTTCAAACCTAAGAAGTTTTTTTTTTATCATTTTATTTTGACAGTAGATCTTAGGAGAGGAGGAGGAAGGAGGGGAAATATATGAAAATGAATAAAACTTAATTACTCTTGAACCACCCGACCGATCTCGACAAAACTTTCAACGTGGAGAAGATTCGGGCCTGGGATGTTTTATTCATTTCACTTTTACAGTGCAACGAAGGAGAGGGGGAGGGAGGAGAGATATATGTAAAAAAAAGTAAAAATAAAAGTGACTGTTTTTGTGACTTCATCACGCTTAAACCACCCGCCCGATTTAAAAAAAAAAAAGATCAGCATAGATGAGGTTCGAACCTGAGGTGGTTTTAATCATATTTCTTTAATGGTAGAACTTAGGGGAGGAGGAGAAAAATCTACAAAAATAAATACAACTTAATACCTCTTGAACTACCAGACCGATCTTGATCAAATTATCAACATATATAAGGTTCGAGCTTGGGATGTTTTCGTCATTTCACTTTTACGGTGCAACCTAGGGGAGGAAGAGGGGAGAGATAAATGTAAAAAGAATAAAAATAAAAGTGAATGACTTTGTGACTTCATCACGCTTTAACCACAGGACCGATCTTAATCAAATTTTCAATATGGATGAAGTTCGGACCTGGGGTGGTATTTATCATATCACTTTGACGGTAGAACTTAGGGGAGGGAGAGAGGTGGATATATATATATATATATATATATATATATATATATATATGTGTGTGTGTGTGTGTGTGTGTGTGTGTGTGTAAAAAATAAAAATGAAAGTGACTGTCTGTGACTTCACTCTTGAACCACCTGACCGATCTCGGTCAAATTTTTCAGCATAGATGAGGTTCGGGCCTATTCACTTTGACGATAGAACTTATGGGAGGAGTTGGAGATATATAAAAATAAATAAAACTTAATAACTCTTGAACCACCGAAATGATCTCCATCAAATTTTCAACCTAGATGAAGTTTAAACCTGAGATGATTTTTATCATATCACTTTGACGATGTAAGTTAAAGGAAAGGAAAGACATTTACAAATGGTCGAAAATGATCGATATTAGTGTCGAATGAGATAAGCAGTGACACTTCTGATGCCATTTAAATCCAAATTCAGACCCGTAAAAATTGTGGGAGTGGTTATATATATATATATATATATATATATATATATATATATATATATATATATATATATATAATCAAAATGACCAATATCAGTGTGGAATTCAGTATTCGGGGTCGATGACACTTCCGATGCCGTGCCCCACAACGTTATGCTAGTTTCTTATAATAATAACACCGAAAGGAAGTCTCTTCCTTCTTAAATAGACAATCCAATCAACATCGATGAAGTTATTTCAAAAGAAAATTAATATCTTAACGACTACTATTGAAGATAACATCACGCGCATGAAGTTTCACATAAGCGATAATCTGCAACATAAAACTCTCCACACAAATATTTTGTAAATTCTAAGCTCTGCTGGACTCATCTTATAAGGTTGATATGAAACAAAATGCGGAAAGGAAAGGCAGTTTGCTGATATTACCAAATCAAAAACATAGCTTCCAATGTTTGGAGTTGATCTTTTTTCTACCGTGACAAATATATATATAACTAAACTGACAAAGTAGCCAGAAAGTAAGGTAAACTTATTATTAATACCTCTCAACCTTTATAATTATAGTGTATTATTTGGTAGTTATCTAAACTAGAGTTAACTCGGAAAAATCTCATAACAATTTCGAAACACTGAAGACAAAGGTCAGAAAGGATATTTGAAATTTTCAATCGCAGGATTTATTATTAATATGTAATTTGTGGGTGGAAATATGCAATATTCCACTACATTTTTCCGGAATATTTTTCCATTCTAAATAAACATCCACGACCAAGTATTAACTCCACACAATGCTATAAAGTAGGTTGAATGCATGAATAGGAATATTAAATAGCAGTAAGTTTCAACTTTTCAATAACAACTTTCCATATTTCCTCGGAAAATTTTCTATTTTCAACAAATATTCAAGACCAAGTATTAATTCCACTTAAAGCTATAAAATAAGCATGGACTGCATGGATAGTATTATTATCAAGTATTCTGCCTTTGGCAGATCATGGGGCTAATGAGGTTTTTAAGGTTTCCGCCTGGAAATGTTTCTTCCACTTTTCTCGAGCTTCAGCTTCCTCTAACTCTCAACTTATTTCTCAAACCATCGATCAGTTGCATACTTCTTCTTCCTGTTCTTTCCTTCTTTACTTCCATCTTTCGTTTTATGGCGGTATGAAGAAAATTTCTTCTAAAGATGTGTCTAATCCAATGGTCTTCCTAGAAGCGTTCTCTTCTCTCTTATCCATTTCAGAAGATCTTCATTTGTTACTCTCTATTTTATCTTCTCCATCTTCCTCCAACATCACATCAAATAATAATTTTTCAATAACATCTTTTCATAAGTGGAAAATTCTCCACTATATTTTTCCGGAAACTTTTCCGTTCTAAACAAATATCTACGACCAGGGACGTACGCAGAGAGTGGGTCCTGGGGTTCAGACCATCCTCGAAATCTCGACTTTTCTGTAATTTAGCCCAGTTTCAGGGCTGAGTTTACAAATTTTAATATAATTTATCCTCATATTGAATTCGGAACCCCCGAAAAAATTTCTGCATACGTGGCTGTTCTCGACCAAGTATTAACTCCACTTAAGTGTATAAAATGGCTTGAATGCAGATATAGGAATATTAAATGACAGTATATTATAATTTCTCAATAACTCATCGTAACTAAAAAAAAATTCCAAATATTACATTGTACTTGGTATTAAAATATTTACGAGGTATTTCTCTGTGTATGTGTGTGTGTGTACAGTACAGGGAAAATAGATATAGAAACTAAAGTGTTTTATTTAAAGAAAAAAATTGGGTGGTTCAAGAATTATTAAGTTTCTTATAAAGATTATTTTATCTATGGCTACTATATATATATATATATATATATATATATATATATATATATATATATATATATATATATATATATTTATTTATTTATTTATTTATTTCTCTATGGCTATACAAACAGGGACGTACAGAGGGGGTTCCGCCCTTATGTATATACAATATTGACCATCTTGTTCATTATTGTAAATTCTAGATCTAAAAATGTAGCCAGTAAAAAACTGTGTATTTATAAAAATACAATACATAAAATTATTATTTATAAAAATATTAAGGAATAATGAAAGAAAATACATTTATTATACAGTATGATAGAAAAAATACGTATATAACCGAAAAGCAACAAAGTCCTTTTATTTTATAAATTAAAATGAAGTTGCTTATTGTGGTCTCCAGGTTCGAAATTTTCTATTTTTCTTTCTTTTTTATTGTAAATATAAGTGCAAAAATCAGCTGTGTATTAGTTACAATTTAGTTTCTCTTCGGAGTGATTCGGAATTTCCTGAAAATTTTCAGTATTTGTTTTAATGAGCTACTTCAGTTAAAATTTGGAATTTTGGAATATGAAATACTTAGGGTAGATACTCTATATTAGCCTAACATATTTATATGAGATGTTACTATGTAAATGTAGAAAAGTGGTAAAGTTATGAGAAAGTCAGTATGAAACTTATAAAATGTCGATATTATGATTTTCTGTGGTCAATAATGAATTATGTGAAAAAAGCACATTAAATTTTTCGAATATATACATTTCCAGAAATGAAGAATTATTAGATTTTCTACTTTATGTAACTATGGTTTTATAGGACTACTATTACAAATTAAACTTTACAGTACAACAACGATGTAGAAATAAGTGAAATAACTTTTTATGAAACGGAAGATTTTTCGTTTCAAAATTTTCACCACTATAGGCCAAACATTTTTTCCGTGACATCTTTGTTTGTTTACTGTGGTTAGAAACGACGTTTTATGTCATCAGGAAATTTGTTCCTCGTTGCATAATACGGTTCTGACGGTCTTTAGAATGTGAGAATATAGAGCTTTTGTGAAATTTAATATAATGTGCAGTTATCCACAACAAATAGTTCAAACCTCACCTCAAATTAATAGCTACCCAACTAATTAACTCTATGACTTAGTAAAATGAAAGTTCATCACCGCACAAACAGAAGTCTGCCTTTGAATCATGTTCTGTAACAAGCCATTCCAGTGAGGGTTGTTGTTACACACTTTCTAAGTTCCTGGTTTCTATTAATATCATCTTATCCTTGATCTACCCAAAGTCTTTTTCCCAAAGGTTTCCCAATATAATACAACGAGCTTATTTCCTATGTTAGCAACATGTTCCTTCCATCTTAGATGTCTCGATCTCATTGTGCGTATGATATTCAGTGACGTGTACATAATGTGTACTTCCGTATTGTACCAATTATCTTCCGACCCCCGTTTGTTCTTCATTTTTGCGCCAAATATTTCCCTTGAAGCTTCGTTCTCAGAAACCATCAAACTGTTCTCATTACTGCAAGATGATATCCAACGTTCACAACCACATATTACTGTATGTTATACTATATTTAGTTTACATAAAGTAGATACAGGGAGGGATAAAAATAGCTTATCTTCCAAAATTAATTTGTTTTCGAATAGAAATACCCACTGTACAATGAAAAAAGCGATAAAAATAAGGCCTAGTAATGGTACCTTGTTTTATGATGTTCTATTGTTCATTGTCTGTCTATGTAAATCAACGTGAAAGGTGAGGTTTTCGGTTAGAAACTACGTGATCTGAACCAATACTTGATCGCGCTGTTATTGCAGAGATTGAATGCAAATCGAAAGATACATTATAACATTTGCAACTCGATAATTTAACGATGTGAACTGTGTATCGAGAGAAATAGTATCCACTTTGAACAAACTTTGTAAAGAAATGTGCAGTAGAAAGCAAGGACATATTTGTTTTTATTTAAAATTTTCTGGAAAAGTGACTCTTATCCCACCTGCACACACTAAGATTGAATTTACACATTAGTAAAATACATATTAGCTGAGAATTGAATGTGTCTCTTGAATTATATTTATATAGTCTGTTGAGAACAACACCAAATTTCGAAATGTGATACTTATACCAAATGAAAGATAGATTGATTGATACATGCTTCGACTAGGAGCTACTAGAAGCGTATCCAAATATTATGGGTGGTATTTTAATAAATTGTAGCTTTGAAATGAACTATGAACCCGCTATGGTTAATGTGAAATGCAGGAAATATCTAAATAGTTTCTTTATAATTAATAATTCTAAAAATTAGTTTATACGTAAAAACACTAGCCAAGCGATTTCGATCCATTGAAAGGCAAAATAATGTAAATTCCACAATGTCTTTTATAAATTATTTCAGTAAAGTCAATTCATGATTAAGAACTTTTGAAAATCTTTTACATCCATTTCACAACTGAGCAGCAGCAATTTGCTCTTCTCTTTTATTTATTAATGAACATTTAAAAACCAATATCCTGAAGTAGCTAAAGTTTTAAATACAGCAACAAATCTTCACAATAAGTGACAAAAATTTAAAAATAGTTTTCATCTTTAAATAGAAAATTATAATTTTGCATTTATGACTAAATTAAAATAGTACAGTAATCACGAGCAAGGATCGGGAGGACATTAGGGATTAGTTGAGTCATTTATTTTCATGTGTAACTTTTGAGCTTTGTAAATATCCAATGTGCAGTACAACAAAACAATTTTTACTGAGTTTATTACGTAAATTTAAAAAAATACGGTACAATTTCCAGGAATCTGTCTTTCATACATACATTCATTTTTATTTCTCTCATATTCTTTAAATGTTTCTTCAGTCTAGCAATTACACTCGGTAGCTTCATACAATTCACAAAGCAATGATTTTTTTTTTTTTTTTTTTTGTTTGTTTTAGAACTTCGGATCCATTTATCATGTAGTAATTCAACTTAGGAAAATATCCGGCGTTTCTATTTGTATACTCATCTACTTATTAGTACTTGTATTAAGAAGTAAAAGAAAGTTTAAAATGTTACGAAGTAAAATATTATTTATTATTTTTAGAAAAGTGAAGCAATTTATGTGAATCTCTTCAAAAGTATAGCTAATTATTTTTGTTAGCTAAAAGAATCAGATATCAGACCCAGAAGTGAAGAAAAAAAACTTTTCTTTCAATATTCTAATTACATTTAAGTATTACTCCTGGTTGCCTTTATTTATTTATTTTAACGAAAATAACCAAGCAATAGTAAAATTGTATGTAACTTGTGATTAGCAAGGTATTATTAATTAGAAAAAGGAATTGTGAACACTTCTTTTAAAATCATTGTTTTATTCCTACTAAAGTTAGAATCTGTTTCTGTGACATAAGTGCGATGCTGAGATGTACTGTATAAACACGAAAATGTATAAATTTTACTATACGTGTACTAGATGAATTAATCAGAAGTCTCCGGACGAATTTACTTTTTCCCCAAAAAACAAGGCATCGTAGAAAAATTAGTGATAAAGTCATGAAGTAACTGTATTATTATTATTATTATTATTATTATTATTATTATTATTATTATTATTATTATTATTATTATTCCAATAGCATGTTATGCGTAAGATCAAGAAATTATGAACTAAGAATACTTCACAAGACATATTTGATGTCTAAACGCTGTCTTCAACGGAAAATTCTAGATTATTAGCCTAAGGTATGGCAACCGAGGCTTCTAAGACAGCAGAGCAAGGTAGTATAGATAGCTTTTTCTGCCATGCTTCAGAAAGTGTATTAGAACCTGCAAACCATGAAGCTGGAGTCAAAAAATAAAGAATTACCATTCGGAATGCCACGTGCACAAGAATACTACATATATTTTAATTATATAAATATTCACCTGAGCATACCCTGCAATATTCACGTGAATATTCCCTGGATACCTGGTACTTTAGCTTGAAATAATTCAAAGGACAGATTGTTTTGAGGGTTTACAAGACATACAGTAATGCATTGACATATCCATAGCAACCCTTAAAATACAACAATTTGAAGTCAGTCGGAAAAAGATTCAGCGTTGTACTTTCCATCATATCACGCGCAGCCTATGTATTTCTTCCTCTTTTTTCGTGACGGGGACATATAGCCTCGATGCTGACGTCCCCATTAATTCCCCATTCATTCATTCTTTTTCTTTTTTACTTCAACGTCCCACAATTATGTACTGAGGATAAGGCAGACGGTGAAGATAATGAAGAATGAAATGGTACATTGAAGAAAGTAGGAGAAATGCACCGCACCCGAGGAACTCATCCACATAGTGTTTTCCATCGCAAATCTCACTTGACGAGAGCATATTTGATTTGACTGATAAATAGTACATATTTCAGGTACATCTTTGTATCAATCATATCATCATAAATAAATGTAAATGATGTGTTATACAGTCACCGACTAAAGCATATTCCATATAAAACTATGTGCATATATAATACCTCACCTTCATTTGTTGCATACTATACTTAGCAAACTATAATGATGTTCCTCGAAATTATCGTTTGATGCTCTTTGTTTCTTGTATAAATAGCAATCTACTGAAGAACGATCTGTGTAAACGAAATAAAGAAATTGGTCGTTATGATACGAAAGAAATAAAACGAATTAAGTACAATAAATATTTTTTTTATGTAAAGGCATTGATAGAACAAATCTAATTTCAAAGAAATGTAATGATTTGGTCACAAAATCAATTAGATTCACTCGTAAGACGCAACATATTTCCCTCGAAACCACAACAAAAAGGACTCAATCTAAGTGGAAACTAAATATTAAAGAGACATTAAAATTATATGAATCATTCAGTGTAGCTAATGTTCTGAATTAAATAGGTATATTTCTCTTTTATAAAGTTTT
This sequence comes from Thermobia domestica, assembly GCF_964235325.1. Classification (NCBI taxonomy): domain Eukaryota; kingdom Metazoa; phylum Arthropoda; class Insecta; order Zygentoma; family Lepismatidae; genus Thermobia; species Thermobia domestica. The sequence continues at coordinate 261,831,159 of NC_137454.1, forward strand.
GCATTTGTGGTTATGAAACTCGTCTCGCAAAGTGAATTCACACGCCATTTTTCTGCAAAATGATACTTTGGTTTCTCTAACTCCCTTTTTCTTCTTGAAAGTAAAAATAAAATGAAGATTTTACTAAAAAAGAAGTCACCATAAAAGTAGAAAAATTGCAAAATTACTCTTATCTTAACACTTTAATATATATATATATATATATATATATATATATATATATATATATATATATATATATATATATATATATATATATATATATATATAAAGCAAAAGATGCTCCGTTAACGGGTGATGTGATGAATATAGCAGCATGTGCTATTTTTCTCCGTTCAGTTCACGCTTTCAAACTGACTTCGTTTTTTATGTAAAGTTGATGTGACATTTACGAAGGTGAATATAATCTCGATAAAGTCCATTATAGATCAGTTTTTCGACCACCGTTTTCCGATCATTTCTTTCCTATTTTATTTTTTCATAGATATATTTTCCCTTCCTTCCAACAAACACGATCTACCTTTCGTCCTTGTCTGTTCTTTTTTCTTTTCCCCTTTTCTTCTTTCCCCCTATCTTTCTTTCTTCTTTTTTTGCCTGGATAGTCTTTCTTCAGTCGACATATTGCCCTGACAGGGGATATCGAGTAACAAATTTATCGACTTTCTATAGGAATCGATAATGCTTTTGTAAGGTAAAGTTTTTTTTTTCACAAACGCATGCACGAAGACGAAGCAGTTCATTATATATATATATATATATATATATATATATATATATATATATATATATATATATATATATATATATATTATTTTTACACTCACTTCCTTCAGATATAAATAAAGGGATAAAGGGAGAGAACATCTACCACTAGCACCAGAATTACAAAGTTGTTCTTGCAAAATTAATTTCTACCCTGTACTGCTGAAAATATTGTTCATTTTCTTTTGTAGGCCGAATTGTAGATACATTGCACTAAAGATCAATAAAACAACTCATAAACTGCATTTCATAAGATGAAGCAAAGAATTAGACAGATTCCTGAAGGTATTCGTGGCTTATATTCATTCATTACAAAGTAGTATTAGAAAAGTTACATATTAATAATATACTGGAATCAATTGATAACATGCTAACAATAGGAATATTTTAAGATTTAACTAAAGCATTCGACTTGTCAACGAAAAAATTTTGCTTAAAAATTAGAATACTACGGCATACGAGGTAATGCTTTACAATTACTTAATTCTTACTCAGAACGGAAGTCAAACAGTGTAAAATAATTTACATCACAGGAAACAGAGAAAACACACCAATCAACTTATGGATATATAAGCACGAGAATCTATTCTGGGACCTTTGTTATTTCTTCTTCAGGTAAATTATCTTCCAGTAAACACAGGAAGATACAAACCGTGAGTACGGAGACGATAGAAGTTTGCTTGTTAAAGAAGACATAAAGAAACTAAAAGAAAACATCTGAACATGAAACGGCGTTTGAAATAAACGTGTTGACATTAAATTAGTGCGTATTCATCTACGACCAAAAAAATATAAAAGAAAAAAATGCCAAATAAGTTTAAATAGGACATAAGCCACTTCAAAATTTTATGCCAAAGAAATCTTAATATAATATAACATACTTCAAAATTTTATATCAAAAGCTGGGTTCTTGGCTTGGAAAATACACGAAAATAGATTGGTTGAACCGTATACTATCAACACAAAAAATAAATAGTAATTTGTGTGCTCTTCGAACCTTGAAACAAAGTTTAAATGTAAAATATTTACTACAAATTTATTACAGCCGAATTCTCTCATTCTTAAGATATGATATAGTCTTGTGGGGAATGATAATAACAGCATAGTCATAGTAAGAAAACAAAAAGGAGCTTTGTGTATAATCGATGACATAAACATCACATAGTCGTGTAAATGATTATCCAAAAAATATTGAATCATCACTGTTTCATCATTATATATTCTAGAAATAATCATACACAAAGAATGAAACATACACTACCAATACTACACACCACAGTTGTAACACCAAAAAAAAAAAAAAAAAAAAAAAAAATCTATTGAAAACTTCTTTTTAGCCGATGCACTTTAGCACAGAAAAGCCCACGAAATATGGGAATCAATATTTATAATTACCTTCCTACTGACTTTGGAAATGAAATATATATATTGTGTGCTTTAAGAGAAAGGTCAGAAAATTACTATTAAATATATTATAGTGTTAAAGAATTTCTGGATAATAAAATTATGATTTTTTCATGTATTAACTATATTTCTTTACATTTAATTCTGTAATGATTAATTACCAAATTATATATATATATATATATATATATATATATATATATATATATATATATATATATATGAAGTATGTTAGAAATAAAACTACTTTATGAACTATTGTAAACAATTGAAAACATGTAGCCCCAAGATTGTACATTATTACAGTATATATTCTAAACCAATGATATCCAAACCGTCGATCGCGAGCTAATACTCCAATCCGTTAGCACTCTGGTTGACTAACCTTAATTCCTCCACTTGATAGGTAATAAACATATGTAAGTTTAAAAAAAAAGTGTTCGTAGTTCTTTCTGGTTAGTAACTTACAATAGGATTTAGAAACGGTAAGGTAGCCCAGAAGCTTCATAAGTTTGGCGACCACTGTTCTAAAGTAAACCTGCGAATTCAAATATATATTAGTTATGCAGAATAAATAAATAATTGAAATTATCGTAACAAACAGTTACGTTCAAAAGTTGTACAGCATTTTATTATTGTTAAACTTACGTTACTACTTTCAAGACATATTAATAACAAATTAATATCCAGGTTTATTTAGTAATTATCAGCAATATTCCATGTGTATATATAATATATACCAGACTATCGATGCCTAAATATAAACACTGTGAGTCATCTAACCATCTAAAACTACTGTATTACGTACAGCAAAATAATTTAAGTCTAACAGAAAACATTAGCATTTTTCAAGCATATTACGTAAGAAACATGGGATATGTAAGTAGATACTTGAGAGATAAGAAGTCATTTATTAACAGTACTAAAGGAAAAGCAATCGTTTTTGTACTATAACGAAGATGTCGCTGATGAGGCAGAAAACAAAATTAGAAATTACGAGAAAGAGTAAGAAAAACTCGCAAAGAAAAGAAAAAACGAAAAAGTATTCTAACTTACCCAGTAAAGGCAAGAGTGAAAAGAAGGGAAAAATATAAAAAAGCAAATGGCGCAGAGCAGAAAACATGGATGGATACATAATTCCTATTCCGCGCCCACCGCGAGACCGTAGTGGAGACATTTCCCACAAAAGGACATTTGATTTCATTTTCAAAATTCTGCTGTCAAGTTGCATCTTACAAATGGCGGTTTGAAGCAAAAGTACCGAAACTCTTAGAATTTCCACTTGCTTCCACCAGCACCCGTATCCTTTTCCAAAAAAAAAAAAAAAAAAAAAATGTTTCTTTCCTCTCAGCCCACTTCGTTCACGCCCTCATTCTCTTACACGCACACTTGTGTAAAAAATAAGGTACGTGTGCTCTTTTGCTATATCCCTTTCCGTCCCCAACTTCCTTCTCGATTTGGATGTAACAGCAAATGGCACAAATCTCCATTATGGTTCTGGGTCGACGCTCGCCGAATCTGTCCCGAAAGGCCACACCACAACATTCATTTTTTCCCCTTTCTTCCTTCAAACCCTTTAACTCTCTCTCCTAAACATTACTACAAAAAGACCTTTCTACTTCGTTTGGTGTCACATCGTACAAGTATAACAACGAAAAACCTCTATGTTCGATTTCAGTTTGTTTTTTCACCTCCGTTTGCAAGAAGAAAATAGAAACCACATCTCCATATAAATACGAAAGCACCACATTTTTCCTTCAACCAAAATAACAACAAAATGAAACCCTTTTCTTCACTCCGCTACTGAACGAACAACAGATAACAAAATCAGACAACGAACATATAAGCAAAAACTCATGGGAATACATAGACGCCTCTCTAGGGTAATACTTATCTGCCCTGGCATAGAATCCTGTACGTACACATTTTTCCTTTCTTCTCCTTTTTTAAATCATGTAAACCTTTTATTTCCGTTTTCCTCTAACTTATGTAGCTGTCTTACGTAAAATACTCGTAGTAGTGCGAATTGAAACTCATCCTTTCTCTTAACATTGTTTCTACAGAAAAATCTTTATATTCGTATCAGATAAAAGAAGACTTCGTAAATTCACATGTCTAGATTTCTTGACATGAAAGTGGTATTATATGATTATTGTCATCATTTTAAGTTACATACAGAATCATGTGAACAATATTTTGCTGCTGAAAATAACTAGAAGGTACTGAAGTAAGCACCCCGACAAAAAAATTACGAAGGGCGTACTTTATTGCTCAATAAGCCATTACATCACTCGAGCGCGGATTACAGCGTTGATTTTCTATGACATGATGTCAAAGTGGAAGAGGATGACGTTCAAGTCCAATTTGGCTCATTCCTTGAACAACTGGTCACACAGAGCTGTCAACGTGGAGGGATGATGATATCTCCTCTTCATGGCCCGTTCCAACATTTTTCAAAATTTTCCGATAATATTGAGATAAGGTGTCGCGGGCCAGCTGAGATGTGAGATGTCCACCTCATGTTCAGCAAACCATTCCTGCACAATCCTGTCTAGGTGAACGGTGGAGTTGTTGTCTTGATATTGGGACTCTGGGATGTGACCATCTCGTAGAAATTGGACAACTGACAACACTTCATTATCCAGAATGGACACGCAATCCACAGTCTTCATGCGGTTGGGCTTCTCTAACAAGGGGCCCACACTAGCATTCGAAATACATCCCCGCAATATGACACTACCATCCCATTCTGTACAGCCCTTTGCACACAATCAATTTTGCAGTCCACCGGTCCACCTGATCACCCTGCAGCGACCGTCATTCGAACAGAGGCAGAACAGGATTCATCTGACCAGAGGATGCGTCGTCATTTGGAACGTGACTGAATATGCCTACACCATGCAATTCTTGTCGCAGGGTCGGTCAGAGACTTGACGACTGGGTCGTGTATTAAACTCCTGAATCAGTTCCTGGCGGGTTTAGAACCGTTTAGAGGTCGCTAATATCCCCAGACATTTACGATCACGCTCGGGCATGATGGGTTCCCTGCCACAGTTGCTCCGAGAGGATTTTCTTCTGACAGTCGTCCTCCACTTTGCATGAACAGTATTGACCGTGGGTTCGGACATGCCAAGGAACTGTGCCACCTCGCGCAGGGTATGTCCATGTTCACGCCTAAAGATAATGGTTCCTTTTTGCCACTTGGTCACATCCCTTCTTCGCCACATGGTTCAACCTGTAATAAAATGATACTGCATCAGCATGCACGTCTTACCAGCCGCATACTGTCACAAATAGCATGCAATACTCACATTCGCGATATCTATACGCATATTGCTATGCCAAGCCACTTTCAACAAGGCTCCTAGAATGGCTACATTTCGTCGTATTTTGTAGGGAGTGCTTATTTTATAGGTTTATTTCTCCCCTTTTAGAGCAAGTTTGTTATCAAGATTTTCTTTTCTTCTTCAATCAATATTTTCTGTCAATTAACAAGCTAAATCTCGAAAATTTTAAACTTTTTTTCATAATTCAAAATATCGGGAAAACAAACAACAGTATTAAAATTTAGGCTCTGTTGAGATTAGGGATGGGCAAAACCGTTTTTTTTTATAAAAACCGGAAATCGGTTTCTAGAAAAACGAAATTCGAAAAACCGACATTTCGGTTTTCTCCAAAACCGGTTTGGTTTTTCACCGAAATCGCTTTCGGTTTTCTCCAAAACCGGTTTCGGTGAAAACTTTTGGAAAACACATAAAACTATTTCTGTGGAAATGGAATCGGTTTCCGGAGAACAACGAAACACTGTTCTGGTCAGAAATAGAACCAATTTTGAAAAAAAAAACAGAACTGGTTTTGAAGAAAGCCGAAAACTGACCCGGTGAAAAACTGAACCGGTTTTGGAGAAAATCGATAACCAGTTTCGGCGAAAAACCGAACCGGTTTTTGAAAAAAACAGAAACCGGTTTTTCGGTTTAAGGAAAACCGGTTTTTGTGCACACCACTAGTTGAGATAGAACGTAACACAAAACTAAGTTGTCAGTATTTCTTGAGATATTGCTTAAGGCTGGCTAATTTAAATAACCAATCAAATTATACAAGATCAAAATTAAGTGGTGAATACAACATAAAACTCAGCTTTGCGATGTAGTTAATTTTCATTTTATTTTAATCTATATTATAAAATTGACAGTGATTATGTTTGTGACTCTTAATCTCCTGAACCACCCAACCGATCTTCATCGAATTTTCAACATAGGTGAGGTTCGCAGCTCGGAGTTTTTATCATTTAACTTGGACGGTAAAACTTAGTGGAGACGTTAGGAGTGATAAAAAAAAAATAATAAAACTTAATAACTCTTGAACTAAACGAAAAATCTGGATCAAATTTTTAACATAGATAAGGTTCAAGACTGGGATGTCTTTTTATCATTTTACTTTGACGGAGCTACGTAGAGAAGGAAGAGGGGAGATATACAAAAATCAATATAAATAAAAATAAAAGTGAGTAGGTTTGCGAATTAACTCTTGAAAAACCCAATGGATCTCAATGAAATTTTCACCATAGATGAGGTTAAGGACTGGAGATTTTCTATAATTTCACTTTGATATTAGAATCTTGATAAGAGAGGAAAAGGAGGGGAAGACACACACACACACACACATATATATATATATATATATATATATATATATATATATATATATATATATATATATATATATATATATATATATATATATATATATGAAAATAAATAAAACTTAACTCTTGAATTGCCCAACCAATCTCGATCAAATTTTTAACATAGATGAGGTTCGGGCCTGGGACGATTTTTAGCATTTTAGTTTGACGGCGCAACGTAGGAAAGGGAAAGGGGGAGGTATATATGTAAAAAAATAAATAAAATAAAATAAAATAAAAATGAAAGTGGCTTTGTGACTTCATCACTCTTGAACCACCCGGTCGATCTCAATCAACTTTTCAACATAAATGAGGTTCGGACATGAGATTTTTTTAATCATATCACTTTGGTGGTGCAACTTAGGAGACGGGGAGGAACATTTAAAAATAATCGAAAATGGCCGATACCAGAGAGCGCTTTAGTAATAGTAAAAAGAGACTAACAAAAAATATTACTATTTTTTTAAATTTAACCCAGCGAAGCGGGTAATTGATGCTAGTATTATTACAACAATCTAAGGAGGTAATTACACTGAAAACAGATATGTGAAAAAATATAAGATCAGTGATTTGTTAGTTTTAAATACCTTATGCTCGCATCAAAATCATAATCAAAATTCAAACAGTAGTATGTCTGATATAGTAGGAAGAGTAGCAGCATGTTGACATAATCGGGAAAGTTCAAATCCTTGTGCCTACTATTCAGACAGTTGTTTTCTTAATTGACAATATAACAGACGAAATTGGGTTAATAGCTTAATGCCCTTGCATTACTATTCTGAACCGGATATGTGCTAGTTGAGAAGATTTAGTAGAATGAAATTCTATATTTAATTAACGTCTCATGTTTAAAGCTAGAAGTGAAATAAGGTAGAGAAATGGAAGCAAATAAAGATGAAAAGATTGATGAAAAATGAAGATTGAGGAAATAAAAAAAAACGATTATCTGAAAGAAGAGGAAGAAATAATATAGTTTATCATAAACGCACATGGCCATGTATCGAATAGAATATCCTTTGCATCGCAGTTGAATGTTTTATATTTAGTACAACAAAACAATAATTTGCACAAATAGTAATTTATTCTGTACCAACTCAGAGATGATATATTAGAAGATCAACAAAAATCAGTAAGTGTATGGCTTATATGAGAATTAAGAAAGTGTAATAAAACTAGAAATCCTCATAGAAATTCTATTTCTAATTTCCATTTTGTATGCAGCAAAGAATCAGTTCTTTGCATTCACTATCAGGAACTCTCATTATGTAACATTAAGGTAATAAATCTTGAATGATGAATCCCGAAAGAATTTGTTCCCTTGTGAATATCCTGTACACGTATCCAGTTCTCACTTGGAGGTCCCAAGAACTGACTGATTGAATGACTGGCAAATCACTTCGGGAAACAGATCCAACTTAAATCACAACCAGGCAGCGTAATTAGTCATTAGATATTAAAATGCAGATCTCGTATCATCCTCCCGAAATGAGATTCTAACAAACCAAAACCAATTCGTAAATCTTAGAATTGGATGGAGAAGAGAGAACCGCAAATCTTTGCCAAAGTTTCCAAATCCTTTGAAGAAGAATTCTTATTGTCACTAATTAGTTCTCATTATAGAGAAGGAGAAGGAAAAGGGATTAAGCGCAAGTATTAGTAATCCATGGTTTCTTTCTTCTAATTTTCTAAAGAGAGCAAATTAAAGAAAAGTGACATCAAGAGAATACGAATTTTTATATAAGTAATAAAGAAAAGTCATAATTCTTCCAGAAAATCATTATTTTTTAACGCTTTCTAATATTAACTTGCATTTAGATAAATACTTTTCAGTGATACCGATTTAAATTTCTAATATTATAAAATGAAAATTTGAAGTAATATGATTTTAATCTTCAACTTTACAATTTGCCATAAAACATAGGCTATAAGGTACGTGGATAGACCATTCTGGTTCTATGGCTATTGTGTTACAAAACTAAACGAATGAATATATTCCGGTAGGTATCTACGACTAGTTGATAAAGTACAAAACGGAAGCTATGTTTACAATACTATTACATGATTTATTTTGCGTAGAAGTCTAACGATCAGAAAACTTCATAACAACATATTTATATCAGAAACTACATGACCATCTCATATTTCTTTATTAAGGTTTTTGTACGTTACGTATAGTGTTTTATATATTGTTTTTCTTTTTAGCCTGTGTTGGATAAAAAGTAGTGGCAACACTATTCTCACATCACAGGGCTGCGTCTCAGCACTACATGAGTTCCGTAGTTGATAAGGAATATGAAATAATGAAGCATGAAGAGGGTAACGAATATGTTACTCAGTCAAAAGCATCAGTGCCGTAAATTAGAGGAGGAAAGTGTAAGCGTTATAAGAATATGTTTCGGACAACTACGTGCGCGGATCAAAATTAAAGTGGCACGTGGAACAGACGCAGTGCGTAACAGTGTTTCCAGAGACTTTGTGATGATCTATCGTCAGAATGAAGGAACAAACTACTTCGCGGGAAGCACTACAACACAAGAGAAATTATCATCGGTACTTTATGGCGGTTCTGCGGCATAACGACAAAGGTTCACGGTGCACTGTACGATGACGCCTTCCACACGCGTGGCAGGAGGTGATAGAGATGGAATTGAAAGAATGTAAGAAATGTTCTATGCACAAATCCAGGTACGAATTATAACAATGCTGCCATTACTTTTCATCCAGCCCTTGTAGAACAAGAATCACGTTTGTTATATCCCGTACAGTGTGAACAAAGTTTGTCTCCATTTCTGTAGAGGTAGGAAAATATTTTCAAGTCTATAAGGTTCGGTAACCTTAAAATGGGCAGAAGAAATCCAACATAATCAATACAATCAATAAAATATCTAAGAAAGTCTTAAAAATATCGATTATCGAGAAGCCTAAAAATATTCATCATACTGCAACCAAATGAAATTCATACATAATGCAACAAAACAAATGTTTTATAGAAGTTATCGTGGAACAATTCTTTTCAAATCGGGAACAAAATAATAAACTCTCATTGCAGGATAAATCCACTACTCATTCTTGTCTGATTTTAATCCCAAGTATTGGATGGTTGTGCTTGAGTTTAGCGTCCTTTTCAGCAGCGAAAGTAGGCCTACAGTTTAACGTGGGATCCGAGCCACATGAACTCCTGCCGAAAATAAAACCCTATCTATGTCTTCCGCGTTGAAGACACGTACGCTACCCATATAACAATCAGAGAGCTCCATTAATCCCAAGCATTGGGGATTATGGAGAATTTTCAAAGGAAATATATGTTATATAAATAACAGGCTTTCCAATGCTAACGAAAAAAATATATAGGAAATCACGACGAAAAAAATATAGGATGTTCGTTAAACTGAAAGAGGAACATTTCAATTATCCAATAGATAGAGATTTAAAAAAAATCACATGGAAATTACACCAATTGTTATATGAGCATACATTCTAATCTAAATATAACTAAATGGGTAATTAATCTCATTGAAAAATTTTATACCAGTTTCTTTGTTTTCGTACGTAGTTCACCGGTATTAAGCAACGACTATAAGGAAAGTGTAAAAAGGATCTGCATCAGAAAATCAGTGTAAGTCTCCAAGATGTGAATAAGTGTATCACTTGCAAGAGCCTATCATTTCTATGTTAATTCTATTTTTTTTAATAATATACTAAAATTGTAGAAATCAATGCAAAATTCATTTAAAAAAAACAGTTGAGAATGCTTCAAGAGCATTGCCAGAACGAACTTAAAAACAATGGAGAGATGGAGCGGGAAGGATAACCGTAATTGTTTCTACATGTAAAAGTAATCTTTTTATTCGCACCTTCTGTTTCTCGCAAAAATTTGCAAAATATCATCTCTCTATGACATACGGTTCTCGAGACATGGCTCGTTAAATCTCAGGAAATTCGAACATTTTTGGCGAATATTTGGGAAACGGAGGCCAGTTAGCCAGTAGACAGTTGTCCAGTGGCCACCGGTTACTATATCAGGGCTCGTAGTTGTCTGGTCTCTTGTAAATAGTTGAAAAGTGACCAAAAGCACGCGAAAAAGTGACCAAAATCTCATCATGTCTCTTTTCTCCTTTGTCAATTCTTACATCACCTCTCTGTTTGTTTGTTGTTTTGTTTCATCTTTTCTTCTTTACTACTTCGTTTTGAGCTTCCTCCTTTCTTTGGTTTTCTAAGTATGCTTTGTAGTTGCGGTAAGCAGACTTAGCAGATGTAAGAAGCTTCTGAGTAAGTAGAACCAGTTCTGGCCTATTTCCGAATGTCTTCATCCCAGACTTATATTTAACTTAGCATTGAGAGTTCTCAAAGCCATGAAATATTCAAATTCATCACCTACTCTTAAGAAGAACGTACAAGAAGCATAACACAAGACGAACATGATGAACCACACAAATGCACACACGCAAGTTGAGCGGAGCGTTAAGTATTACGAGAGAAAACTAAAAGATTATTACGATAGAAGAAAGAATAGACACAGAAGGGTTCTCAACCCCACCTTGAGAGCTTAAGAATCCACCAACTATCCACTGTGCTTTAGAAAGAATAAAAGCTGAAGTGAGAATAAAGCTAACTGTTTCACGTGTGGCAGCAAGTACTGGAGCTTTCAGAAGAGTACTGAGTAACTCTTTTCTGCCTTTTTCCATTTATTTTTTAATATTTTGCTTAGAAAACTACCAATGCAAAACATAAATCACACGAAAAAGTCACTTTACCTCCCCAAAAGTAACATTTAGTGACAAATTTGAAAAGAAGTAACTTTTAGTGACAAACTTGAGAAAAAGTAACTTTTAGTTTGTTTTTTTTTAAAAAAAAAAGTGAATCGCAATGAGCCCTGCTATTTGGTACCAAACTGTTCACCATCCCCTTAGGTATTGACCAACATCCATATGATCTTTCTATGACTTGCGGTTCCCGAGATATGGCTCTTTAAATCCCCCGCAATCGGAACTATTTTTTAGCCAATATTTCGGGAACGGTAAGTCATAGATTATTTTGGTGTTGATCAATACCTAAGTGGATGGTAAACATTTTGGTACCGATATTAACTGGTGGCCACTGGCCAAATCAATGCCAGTTAGCCAGTGGCCACCGGTTACTATTTGGTACCAAAATATTCACCATCTTCTTAGATATTGATCAACACCAATAGCATATCTCTATAACCTATGGGTCCAGAAATATGGCTCTTTAAATCTCCGGAAATCGGCCATTATTTGACCAATATCTCGGGAATGGTAAGAGTGACGCGAAAAATTCCATCCTTTCTCAAATAGTTTTTGGTGCTATATCGAATAGATGGTTCAAAATTGAAAAAAATCGCAAATAACAGACAGACAGACATAGAGAATTCAGTAACGAACTTTTTAAGTTCGTAACAAAACACTTGATACAAAGAGTTGGTTTGTTATCTATCTAAATACACAATTACATACAGAACTTAGTGCATCTAAGGAAACATATACAAGAGTAAAAGTATCAGTTTCACTTTCATTTTCTTCAGTACATTGTTTGTATACAGCGCTAACTGTATATTGTTTGGTGTAATTATCTTTAGACAATAAGCAAGAAAGGACGAAAAACACAGAAGTCTCCATTCAACCATCCTACTGTGGACCACCCATACCTTATTTCCTTATGTTATTTTCACATGTGGAAGTAGCAATGCCACGAAAATATAGGAGGTTTCATTAAAATATAGGAAATATAGGAGTTTATAGGAAGAGACGCAAATATATAGGAAAAATAGGAAATATAGGAGCATTGGAAAGCCAGAAATAATGTATCAAAATCGAGTACTTTTTACACAAAGTTAGCATGAAACATGCTTTTTTTTTAACTAGGAAGATTAGATTCATCCTCTCATTCTTGATTCATCTCAACTGGATACAGTGTGGATAAGCAAATGTCAAATTCAAACATATATTTTAAGGAAAATATCGTGAAACATACTTTTCTGAAAGGAACGGTTGAATTCACTGTCACTCTGGTTAAATTTCTACCGCAAGCGCTAAGGAAGCTTGAGAAACATCAAATAGAATATACGCCATATTAAGACAAAATCAAATACTTGTAGTGAGTTATCGGAGAAACTTATTTTCTTATTATAGTATTATTTAAATAAGGAAACTCAAAGCTTTGGAGTAACGTATCCTTCTCTCTCTCTTGTCTTTCACCGATTTCAGCCGGAAGCAGTGAGGCTGATTGGGAAACCATATATCTATCTATTTTTACTCAGGTTTTACCCAGTGTAAGTTGTTTTGTTATTTCAATTATAAATGTGTGCAAACTTCTAGCGAAGGTGGATTTTCAGACGGATTTTAATCTCACAAAATAAGCTTGTTTCTGAAGGTTGGAGGAAAGTATTTACTGAGTTTCATTTAAGTTGGACAAATTACGATAGTTATCGTGGAGAACACATACACACACATAAATGCTGACTGAGTCGAATGGTAGTACAATATAATCTCACCAGTCCGGCACATATCAGATTAGGTTAGTCACAGATTATCGAAATCACCGGTATAGTGGAAGGTTGTCAATGTAAACGCATTTAAACAACATACACTACTGTTTACGCTATCGCACTGTATTTGATTACAAAATTTTAAAAAAAAAGCAAGAAAATAAACACAAGTTTCAAATATAAATATGAAATAATAAAGTTCAGTTATGATAATACAAAAACACAAAACGAAAATTACTCCATTACTCGAAAACCTTTCAATTGCCTTCTGTTTCTTAGCTTTGAACTCTTTTAATGCTTGTTCTTGATGTCTCTTTATTCGAAAAGCGAAAGCAGCAGCATCATTTTCTCTCCATTTGCAAGTTTCTTTAACACTTTTTTTAGTCTCTTCGTCAAGCTCACCCCCACTTTTATCAATTTTATTGAATAACTTATAAACAGTAAAGAATATCGAAAATATAGGAAGTACGCCAAATAATATCCCCAAAACGCTGTTACACAAAGTACTGACTGTTTTCAAATTTTTCGTATAGTGTATAAATTTGGGTACCTACCAATTACTACAGTAAAGAAATGCATGACACATATATATATATATATATAACGATAATCCATGCATTGCCCCCTATCGATTCTCGGTTCAACTTATATACCCATCCTTCGCACGCAAAGAAAAAGTTTAATGAAAAAGAATTGAAAAAGATCTGAAAGTTGTCCCGATGGTGGACGACAGAAAAAATGATTGTGTTGCCTCACTCACAGGTAATATAGTTAACTATATATATATACAGTGAAACCTGTCTTTAGCGGAATCGAACGAGACTTGCAAAAATTTCCGTTAAAGTCAGGTTTCCGCTTAGTGGAGGTAGACCTTACCTTTTTTTAAAAAAAATACATGCTTATAAAGGGGCATACTGAGAAAATATATTGCTGTACGTACATTGTTCGATTACAGTACTTCTTTCTTCTACGAATAAATACACTAAAAAATTAAAATGAATACAAAATATACTATGCACACGTTTTCTTTATTTTTCTAATAGCCAAGCAGGATTTTCTGTGTACATTGCTGCTTGGCTGCTTCACTTTCCGCATACACTTTACCCTGAGAAATTATACTAAGTGAATCAGAATCATTTTTCCGTAAGGCAAATTTTTCAGTTCCTTTAAACTTCTGAGAGCATCTTCATATGTATTTATTCTACACTCTTCTTCGAACTCGGTATCGTATTCCTCTTCTTCCTCTATCTCGTTTTCTTCTTTCCGACATTCCGATGATTTTTGATTAAGTTGCGGGGATTAAGGACAATTTGTGGGGGTGAATATGATTAGTGGTTGGGGAAGGTAAACACTGTCCAGAAATATTTAACAAAAGAACTAACATTTTATCGCAGACAGTGTAATGTATATGTCTCACAAATGTCTAAACATCTTCTAAACGCTGTAGTCCGGAACTCAGAATTTTCCGTTAAATGTTTATTTTTCTTTCCGTTGTCCGCGTAACACAGTTTCCGCTTAATGAAGTGACTTTTACACGTTTTGTTCTCCAAAATTCATGGGACCGTGAAATATTTCCGTTTAAGACAGTTTTCCGTTTAATAAAGGGTCTGTTGAAGACAGGTTTTACTGTATATATATATATATATATATATATATATATACGTACTTTAAATTTTGAGCGCCAATCCCCCTACAGCCAAAAATCGAAAAAAAAGACTTCGTACGCGATTACATCTGGTTAAGATC
The DNA here is from genome assembly GCF_964235325.1 of Thermobia domestica. Classification (NCBI taxonomy): domain Eukaryota; kingdom Metazoa; phylum Arthropoda; class Insecta; order Zygentoma; family Lepismatidae; genus Thermobia; species Thermobia domestica. Next base: position 261,846,260 of record NC_137454.1, read on the forward strand.
TATCTGTGTACAAAATGTGGGGTTCTAAGTAACTCCTTTCTATGTAAAAATGATGATACACACACCTTCTACTATATACAAGGTTGGTGGAAATTAATCCCGTATTCAAAATTGTTTAGACCTATAACTTTTTAAATACTACGCCAATTTTCATGAAACAAAAATAATTTTGGTCTCTGCAATGCTAGAATTGTTATGCATTGTTTGAATTCCACATAAGAACCATTATTATCTTCCAGTTTTCGTAAACGCTTGGGAATCTTTGCATCAGACTTCTGCAGATACTCCAGCAGTATGTTTTCAAGAACTTTGCTGTAATTTCCATGGACGAAAATTCAACTCTTCCTTCAGAATAATTCGGATTGTGTGTCGGGTTAACCACTTTTGCAAGATGTCAGTTTTTGTTATTTCTGATTACTTTCAGTAAACATTTTCTGAGCCGCTTGCACATTCTTTCTTCGTCCTGGTTGTTGAGGGAGACCGCGTCTACTAATATCTGTTACAGAACCTATGTACATTAGATTCTAATGACATTTTTTTTATGGTCTTTGTATCCACCAAGGCACAAGGTCCTTTCACACTTCGCCACTATCTCTGTACTTGCACCATTTCGTATCGGGATGCAAGATGAGCCCGCTCATGCAAGGTTAGACGTTACGCCATGATTCGCCACTGATACCTCAATGACATAAATGAGATATCATGTAATAAATTCTACAACCGTAGGAAACAAATTGTTTTTTGTTTCATAATAATTGATTAAGTATTTGAACAGCTATAAAGAATTTTCAATGGGAAATTAATTTTCGCCTTAAGAAGATAAAGGTGCCTCATTGGGATAGGTCGAGATGATTCACAGGTGATATGGAAGTAATGTTTCACATTTTCTACACTTCAGTACGTACAGGAGGTAATGTAGTCATCAGAAAGCTCTCGTGGTCTTTATCATCGCTGGGTACCCTCTCTGAAACGAGATTAGAAAGGAGAATAAATACGTCCCTACTGGAATCGAACCCAGGCAACCTAGTTGGTAGATAAAACGCTTTAGCGACCGTAGTTATACAAATTCAAAAATGAAAGATACTAAATATAAAAACGACTGCATAATGCATCTACTTCATGTGAACTAGCGTTTGTTGGGAAAAGAAATTCCTAATTTTTATTATCTACCTACTATATCAATTAAAATGGTAATTTCATTTAGTAAATGGTAATGTGAATTAGTTTAAAACACATGAACTGATAATAAACTACCTAGATTTCAAGCTTTATCTATAATCTTGAAAATTAAAACATTTAATCGACTTTAAATTAAATCTTTTCATTTTCCGTTTTTCCTTTTCATAATTCTTTGAATACATACTGTGTTATGATACAAAGGAAGTTTACTGACAATGAGTAAAGATTCTTAATTGTATTAAAAATTTTACATTTGAAGTACAACGCGCAACTAAAACAACTATTAAAGTATTAGCATTGTACGTATATCTTTATTATTATTATTATTTTTAATATTAAGAATAGTTGCATGGAGCGCTCACTGCACAAAGAATTAAAGTCCATTTTTGGTTATTTTGGACGTTTTTTATATTTAACATCTCTACTTGATACTCCTTTCAGTGTTTAAAATATTAATGTCCAGATATTGGAAATAACTCTTAAATTAATGAAACAGTGCTCATTTATCCATGTATTTAAACTGAACATACCAACTTTGTCTCTTTTTCACATAACTGTCATAACTGGATTTAAATTTCTTTGTCTTCTGAATGCTCCCCATCCTAAATCAGAGATATTTAACCGATAGAGATATTTTAGTTTTTTAAAGAACTGTTAAAAGAGTTTGTGCTGTAAAATATACATGCGCAATTATCAAAAACGTTTCAAAGAAAATATGAAACAGTTTAATATCGCTTCAAAACAAAATACTCATTAAAATTAAGATGTAGGCCTATAAATAAATATTGAGGGGTGAGACTCTGAGCGCGTGCCTTGATGTTACAATTGACTACGCCTGTTATGGAGGGTTAACCAGGAATTATTGGCTAAGACCAAGTGTCATACGTCGGACCAAGTATTTCCTGGTGTAATCATATTCAAGCTAGCACAAGAATTTAGTCACAAGCTCGAGGAAATTCATATAACAGGCTTGGATGTAGAAGCCAGGATATATGTACGAAATTTCCACTAAATGTTAGTGGAACAATATGTCAGTGGAATAAAAAGAAAAATATTTCAACAGCATAATCTTTAGTCCTAAGACTGGACTAGCTTACCAGCACGTTGTAAAATATTTTTAATCAATATTTATTGTTTCAGATATATCTAGACGCTCATAATACATTGAATGCATTATCAATTGAATGATAGATTGATTAGAGTCTACATATAAAAACATATTGGTATTCCGCTCATAGGACAAGAAAAATCGAAAAGTCTCATCTTGGCTGGCCGTGGGATTCGAACTAGAAAATTCCCCAATAATACGTGAAAACGTTTGTTTATACTGACACAATAGTTATTGCAATCACAGCGTATCAATCTGTGAAACTTTCAAATTTTTTCAGTCACCCCCACCAAAATTAAAAAATATTCTATTTTCAGCATGTATGATACGATAATTCGGTAAGGGGAGGGGGTGGAGGGTCAAATTTTTTTTTGAGGTAGTTTTAGGTCAACGGTAACCTTTTGAGCCAATAGCGACCGAATTTGGATCAAGGGCCGATTTCACTATCTTACTAAGAAAGACCCTTTCATGTCAAAAGAGCAGTAAATAAGAACAATAAAACGAAAATAAAACTTTCTTGTCCATTTTGCAACATTTTGCTTTACTCATTCTAATTTTCGTATTTATAATTCTTTTCCTATGAAATTGACCACAAATATACATTTCCCGATTATACACATAGTATCAGTATTAAAAGTACCCCGCAAAATCAGTATCAAATTCTATTCTTACAAGAAGACAATTATAGATATGCGACAATCATTTTGGACATGAGTGTACATTAAAATTTATATAACTACAACTTTAAAAAAATCTAAATCAATATTTTTCAAGACCAGAAACATCCTATAATACAATTCATTTAATTTTGAGTCTGGCAGTAGAATCGAAGCAAAAAGGGGTTCCATATTGATGACATTGTTGTAATAACACTAAAGAACGCTGGATATTGTTTTGCCTTCTTTATACAGTTACACGCCATCTTACAATTGTTAGAAAACAAAAGGATCACTGCAAGAGTAGTTAAAATGTTAATAACCTATCCTTTATTAAAGAGATAAAATTGATATTGACTGTACAATATTGTCATCAGGATGATGTGCTAAGTTTAGAATGCTATGCAGCAGTAGTATTGGTTAGAACTACTGATAGAAGCTTCTATCACAAGAATGTGGCCTAACAAGAAAGCTATTTGAAGAATGATGGATGGATGATAATTCGTTAAAGTTTCTAAATGGCAGAAAAGGAAGATAAAAGAAGAGAGTTGCATGAGACAGAGAATAAACTGAAGGAAAGACGAAGAGAGAAGGAGGGGAGGGAATGGAAGAAGAAACTGTTCGAAAAGACCTTTAGGCAAATTGCAGATCGCCGAGTTCGGGAGCAAATTATTCAGTGGTTTGCCGAAGGGGGTTGTAAAATGCCAAAAGAAGAGGTTTGGATGGGATCTGATTTATCAACTTGTGATCCAGTATAATCACACTAAGCCATCCTTCAATGTCTAAGCAAGAGAATGTCTTTCTTCTTTTACACCACATATTCCTTGCTTCCTACTTCTCACAACAAAAGGGAAAAAGGTTATTAACACTGAAAGTTATTCCAGCTTCTAAATCTTCGGTTACCATTTCTCACTAACAACAGAAACTTCCTCAAAACTGTCTAAAGAACTGATTTCCAACTAAATTATTGTACCACACTTTTCCTATATCTACCTAATTTCTTTTATCAACTATAACTACAAATAGTAATAGGCATTAAATACGAGAACAAAATTGTCAATAATAGTTTTAGCAAAGAAACCAGATCAAAAATATAGGTAATATTCGTTTGAACAAGCATTTTTATTCAGATTAATGTGGCACTGAAATCTACACTATGCTCTATATGATTTCACAGACTTCTTGGTCGCTTACTGGTAATTACGGTATTAGTATTAGGAGAGCGGAGGAAAGAGCAGGGGATTTATGACATGATTGAAGCAAGGCGCCAATGTCATGAACAGACAAGACAAAGGTCCAAGCGCACTGTGTGTCGGCGCGAAACCATAATTAACACTGATTGATTTAGCGTCCCCATGAACCTGTGCAGTGTTCCACTAAATCTACTTGCGTAACAGCATAATTGATATTGCTGCTAGGAAGATCATAATTAAAACAGGAGAGCGGAGTGAAATGTTATTGCAATTACTGAGTAACTCCTTTGATACAAAAGAAATGTATCGAAAATATTAACTCAGAAGGCTAAGTATCATCTCTGTGATAAGAATACAATGATTCGAAGATACGAAAACAGTTCACCAGGTAAAGAATTAATAATATATTTTAAGATAAAACAACCGAAATGTCATTTTAAATCTGGAGACGCTGGGTTTGGCTGATTATGTAGCCGTGTTTTTATTATTATTATTATTATTATTATTATTATTATTATTATTATTATTATTAATATTATTATTATTATTATTATTATTATTATTATTATTATTATTATTGTACGAGGGTAAGTCAAAAATATCCGCAAGGTACCTATAGCTTTTCTCACTTGTTCATATTGTTCATATTCTTATTTTATTGTTATGAAACTTTGATCCTAATTCCACCATTTGTCTTCCTTTTGTTGCAGATAGATCATGGCCGCTCCATTAGAACTTTGCACTAAAGAGGAACAACGAGCAATGGTCCGGTTTTTGTGGTCGGAAGATGTACTCGTATCAGGGGCTGGAACCCAGTCATGAAATCCACAAAAATTCAAAAGTGGTCGCACAAGTGTTACTACACACGAGGAAGGAGCCGGACGACCATCTACGGCTCCTTCTTCGTGCATAACACTTGTAAGACCATTCTTCAATTTTTCAATCTATTCGTTGACACTCCGTTGCGGCAAGACACTATTTCCATATTGTGCCGAAAGTCTTAGATGGATCAGTCCCCGATACACCTTCTGACCACCGAAACCGGATCACTGCTCGTTGTTCTTCTTCGGTGCAAACTTCTAATGTAGCGGCCATGATCTATCTCCAACAAAAGGAAGACAAATGGAGAAATTAGGATTAAATTTTCATAACATGACCACAACATAACAATAAAATAACCGAGGGCAGAAATCAGTATGAACAATATAAGAAAAGTTATAGCTACATTGCGGATAATTTTTGACTTATCTTTGTACTTCCAAACTATGCTGTTCATAAGCATACGAAACCCTATAGAACGGCTATGTCAGTCTGTTGACAGATATGAGAACAAAAGCGGTAATAGAATATACGATGAGAAGTGGTTTTTAAAATCGATTCAGCGTCTCAAGAACATATTCCGTCTCCACCCTTATATATCTACTAAAACTGTAAATGGCAATAATTTACTACTATTTCTCGTTTCAATATTGATATGCAATAGCGAAAAGTTACCTTTCAATATTGTACACACACACACACACACACACACATATATATATATATATATATATATATATATATATATATATATATATATGTGTGTGTGTGTGTGTGTGTGTGTGGATTTATTGTCGTAAGAATAGTTCGATCTAGTGTTGCCACGAGACGAGACGAGACGAGACTTCAGGCTGTCTCGTCTCGTCTCGTGCAAAGCATGTCCCGTCTCGCGTCTCGTCTCGAAAAAATGTGCTCGTCCCGTCTCGTGTCTCGTCTCGAGAGGTTCTGTCCCGTCTCGTCTCGTCTCGTCTCGTTTGTCTCCTTTTGTCTCGTCTTGTCTCGTAAAAAAATATAGCAGCATACCATGGGAACGAAAGTAAAATCTAGCAGGCTGCACCATGCTAATCAAGATATAACTGTTATTACCCTGAACACACAAGACAAGAACAGAGATGGATTGGGTCAGTGGATCGGTGGGTCAGTGGGTCAAGTGGGTCAAGTTTTCTGAATAAATCAGTGGGTCGTAGGACAACAGCATGTGACCCACTGTGACCCACCACCCACCTTGACCCACTGCGACCTCCCACCCACCGTGACCCACTGCGACCTACCACCCACCATGACACACTGCAGCCCACCGGCTCAGTATGATCTACCGACCCACTCTGCTCACTGCACTGTAGACAGAATATTCTGAAGAATGTAAATTTTTCTTCGTTTTACTTTCAAGACCTTCATTTCCCTTCCTTTTCCATTTATTTCTGTCTACTTACCTGAGATGAGTAAATCTAACCAAGTGAATAAAAACTTTAGGCACTTTTGGATATTGATATTTTTAATTGTAAGAATAGCAATAAGACTTATACTACTACTTGGCTTTCGAGATCTGTGAGTTTTTAGAGGAGCTAACTACTGTAAAAAATACATTTTTAAATCACTGTAATATATAAATTATTATATGAAAAAATGAATGTAACTATGTGTGCCTGATCACCATGGTCAAATTGCAAAGTCAAATGAAATTACTTTTGGTATATAGTTAGGCCTTAATCCAAACTGGGATGTTATATTGCTTTCATTATAATGCATAATATCCTAAGGAGGTAGTGAGGATCCGAATTTTTGCGAAACAAAATGAGTATTTCGCAAGCCGTTAAACTTACGTAGCTGAAATTCAGTGTATTAACTGTTTATTGAAAATAAACATCCTAGCAGTTTTTAAAATTCTCCTTTATGGGGGAGGGGGGGCACATTCTATATATGGAAAATTGGTAGTGAGTTGGTTTGTAAAAATGATCGAAAACGATCGATGTTATTTAAGAAAAAAAATCAGAAGTAAAAAATATAGTGTTTGGCTTCATATATCCATTGCTTTCTACTATAATAATTGCTGAAGCTTATGTTTATTATATAGAGCGCTTACAGCACAGGACAATCAACCCATAAAGTTGTGACTAAAATAGGCATAAAATTTGTACTCTAAGATTAATTACACGGAAATTTTAAGTTTGGATTGTACGCATAATTATATGGAAAATTTTACACTATTTTTTCTTTACGTTCGTACACTTACCTTGATTTGGAACTTTCAAATTTCATCCTTAGTTCCACTCAAAAGTATCGAAGATAATTTAATTGAAATTCATCGTAATTTGGCACAGGGCAAACAGTAATGTGGTAATTGAACAGGAAGAAGGAGGGAAATTCCTATTCACCTATGAACACTTTCCAGGAACCTCGTTCCCTTTCGCTTTCTAGACGGGGGAGGGAACTTTGGAATGGCATCAAACCTTCACGTGTAATTACAAAAATTAAATTTATAAACAATTAGAAATCATCAGCTTATCAGGCTTTAATTGATAATTTATTCACAAGACTCCCTATCGAAGGCGTGAAGTTTCTGTTCTCCATGAGTCGAAATTGCCAACTAACATGGTCGATATGGAAAAGATGTTGCATGGTGATAAAGAGATGATACTTCTTGCTGAATATTTCAAAACTGACCAAGAAATATCGTTATCATACTTAAGTCTAACAAGCAGATTGTCGATGGCTCAGTGGTAAAGCGTTCACCTCTGGTGCTTGAGTTCTCGGGTTCGATCCCAGCCCCGTCAAGTGAACTTTGTGGTGGACAAACACCGTGTGCGTGGGTTTACTCGGGGTTCTCCCGTTTCCTCCCACTTTCTTCATTCCACCATTTCATTCATTACTCATCATCACCGTCTCCTTTAGCCTAACCGGCATAATCGTGGGACGTAAAACTCAAAGATTTCATTTCATTTCATTTTTCGAATGTGTGCGTTTTCTCAAAGTTGTCTAATATCCTACCACTTTCTTCATTCCACTAATTTTCCCATCATCATCTATTCGGGGTGGGCCAAAGTTGCCTAAAGGTCTTAAAAATAAAATCAAATAAGCTCACAAGGCAAGGACAAATAGTTTACAAGATAATATATCTCTGGTGTTAGTTGTCTGAGGCTTCTCGACCCTGGCTTTTTTTTTTTTTTTTTTTTTTTTTTTTTTTTACGTGCTGAGACATTGAAATTTGTTTAACCAGTTTCAATACACGAATATACAGTAAGTTGCTCATAGGTACGTCGAAGATGAAGACACTAATGTCAAATAATGTTTACACGACAAGCAAAGTTCGATCTAAAGGTGTCACCATCCCCGACACTATCGTATACTATCAGCCCGGGTGCACCGACATTGCGCAAATTTTCCCACGCTTATCTGTTGACACAGATAAAGCCTTAATGAGCAGTCAACAAAATTGGAAATTGCGAAAAAAATCTTGTGCAACGTTGCCATCATTACCATAAGTATATCGACTAATAAAAACAGTCACCAAAATGCAAGTCGTTTTAACAAAAAAAAAAATACAAAGTAATGGATAACAATAGCATTTTCAGTCATCTATATTATATGTGTGCAATGGCGTCGTTAGAGAGGGTGACTGGGGAATGTGTCCCAGTCATTCATTTTCCGTATCATATCTAACTGTAAGATTAAAACTGTAAGAATATAGTTATTGAAAGCAAATAGTTTTGAAATACTGTATTGATTAAGACCAATATCGTCTCTCTATGAATTACCGTTCCCATGATATTGGCCAAAAATGGCCGATTTCCAGAGATTTAAGGAGCATTATTTGAGGAACCGTAAGTCATAGAGAGGTCATATTGGTGTTGGTCAATATCTAAAAGGGTGGTAAATATTTTGGTAGCAAATAGTAACCGGTGGCCACTGTGCAACTGGCCATCAATTAATATCAGTACGAAAATGTTTAATGTTCTATTAGGGATTAACACTGATATCATCTCTCTATGACTTACCGTTCCCGTGATACTGACTAAAAAAGTTCGAATTTCTAGATATTTAAGCAGTCATATCTCGAGAACTATAAGTCATAAAGAGATGATATTTTGTTAATTTTTGCGAGAAAGAGAAGAGGGTGCGGATAAAAAGATTTACCTTTACATCTAGGAACAATTACAGCTATCCTTCCCGCTAGATCTCTCCATTCTTTTAAAGTTCGTTCTGGCAATGCTCTTAGAGCATTCTCAACTGTTTTATCCTGAAGATATTTACCGGACAGTGTACATTAGAAAGGTTTTGGACCTGAAATTGGTTTGTGGGCCTGAAAAGGGCCTCAGTTCTTTAATTACTGTGTATTTGCTTCACTCCCAGAGAGATAACAAAGCGTTTCCGTTAGCCGACTGTCGGCAAAGCGTGTTCAACGTATATGGCCAGAGCAAATGTTGAAAACATTCTCAAGATGGGTGCTGGTCCCTCCTTTGTTTGGACACGAATGAGGTTCGTGAACTGTACGTTTTGCTGTTTTAATGCATCTCTGATGTTATCTATGTTGGTTGTGGTTGGAACACCTTCTTCAGGAAAGCAATGCATCTCAGCAATTCTTCTCTGCAAAGCTTATTCTTCTCCGTTGTGCACTCTCCCAAATGTCACCAGCAACTGTATGTCAGACCTCCTCAGGTTCTGTTAAAACCCCGAACGAATTGCGGATATAATAAACCAATAATAGAACAAGCCAATGAGGAACGAGAATCACAACGAGCCAATCAGGATCGAGAATTAATCGCAAGTTTTAGTGAGGAGGGTAATATAAACAGGAAGCAATAAACTGGAGAAACATAAGTGAAACTTTCAGAATGGAGTTTACATTGACGAAAACAGAAAAAGGTGTACCTTGTGTATTAATGGGAGGCTTTAAGTATCGTTTCTTTCGCCAAGGAAAAAAAGGCTCAAATTGGAGGTAAGTTAATGTAGTACATAATTTTTGCATGTATATAAGCCTATAGCTTGCTAAGTTATGCAAAGCCTACATTAGTATTTTCAGTAGTCAGCTTGACCTATATTTTAGTAAGTTCTGTAAGCCTATATTAGTATTTATGCTAGTCAATAGGATCCATATATACTTTGTTAAAAGATGTAACACACTATTAGTATTAATGTCGGGAAGTTGGACCTATATTTTGTTAAGTGATGTAACCTATATTAATATTTATGCCATTCAGTTGCTTCTATACTTTGTTAAGTAATGGAAAGTTACATTAATATCCATGTCAGTCAGTTGGGTCTATATTTTGTTAAAATATGTGTCTAGTCCCTATTTTAATATTTATGCCAGGCAATTTGTCCTATACTTTCGTAAGTGAATAAGTAAGCCTGCATTAGTATTTATGTCAGTCAATTGGACCTATACTTTGTTAAAAGGTGATGGAAGATATAACATTTTTGCCAGTGAAATAGTGAATACATTTTTCTTTAAATAGTAAGTTTAGAACACGTGATACGATTTAATTATTATTTCCTTTCTTTCAGATGTACTAAGAAAAGCTGTAATGCTAGTATAACAATGGATGAAAATACAAGTGAAGTTTTAGAAAGGAAAGATATTCATAATCATTGTGAAGATGAAGATGGTGTTCAACGGCATTTTCTTAGAGAGAATTGTAAGCGACGAGCCACTGAACAATTGAACGAGAAGCCAAATAAAATTATAAGGCAGGAAGTTTCAAAATTGGAACATCATGACACACTTGATCATAAAGAAATTAAAAGATGCCGAGACGTTATTTATAAAAATCGAAGAAAGGTGACTCCTCGTCTACCCAGAAACACCGTAGAGGCTATACAGCAAATGGTTCAGAAGCAGGATGATATAGCAATTGACGGAGAAAGATTCATCTTTGTTGATGATGAAGCTAATATAATTCTTTTCACGTGTAAGAAAAATATCGAGTAAGTATAATTTCATTTATAACCATTAACTTTGAAATGAGTTTCATTTACAGCATCAAGAAGTAGAATAGGAAGTAGTTGCTTGAACAGAAAAGTTCCTTTTTCCGTCTTATTTCCAAATTATAGTAAAATAGTTTTTTTTTTTTTTTTTTTTTTTTTGATTCTCACAAAATATATCGTAACATAGCATTTCACCTAACGATATGACACTACAGTCTTGTTTACTATTTTCTTTTCTGACACTAATCTTATTTTCTTTTCAGTTTTCTGTGTGAGTTCAGCGGGTTAGAAGTATTTGCAGATGGAACTTTCACTTATGCTCCTAAGCATTTCACACAGTTATATACAATACATGCATATAAAAATGGATATTATCTACCTCTATGTTTTGCATTTTTGCCGAAGAAAGACAAGAATACGTATGTGGCCATGTGGAAGATGATAAGAAACTTAGACAGTAGATTCGACTTGAAAATCATTTACGTTGATTTTGAAACAGCTGCTCACGAAGCCATCAAGAATGTGTTTCCAAATTGTGACATTCGTGGCTGCAGATTCCATTTGGGACAAACATGGTGGCGGAGGATTCAAGCCGACAATGATCTGCGACAAGCATATATGGATCCAAAATCTGAACTAGGTATTATTGATATTATTATGGTCTATTATTCTTTATTATTAATTTAATAATACCATGTGGACTTTGTTTTGTTATATATTAATACAGAATACAGTTGAAAATAGAATCTTATTCTGTTTGACTGAAGAATCTTAATTCAGTCACCATTCTTAAAAGCAAATAAACTGCTGTTCTAATAATGTACGAAATGAAGAAATTATAAAGCCAGCAGTAAGATCCATCAATTTCACTACTTTCCCAATGCTTGCTTATTCTAACAAATTATTATTATTATTATTATTATTATTATTATTATTATTATTATTATTATTATTATTATTATTATTATTATTATTATTATTATTATTATTATTATTATTATTATTATTGCTTTTCTTACAGGTTCATGGATAAAGGCATTTTTTGGGTTGCCATATTTACATCCAACAGAAGTATCAGATGCCTTTACTCAACTAATATCAATGACGCCGGATGATACAGGGCATAAATTTTCCGATTACGTCCTAGAAAACTACATAGAAGACGGTTGCAAGTAAGTAGCTTCCTTTTGAATTTCATCTATAGTAGCACATGCTTCAATAACTCTTAATACTGCAAAAACTGTTGTCCTAGTTTGAACACAACATTAATGGTTGTGCTGATATGGTATTTTCTCTCAATGCAACTTAATTATAGTGAAATTTTCTTCTGTCTTCATGTAAGACGTAGATTAAAATGCAGGTTTTGATAGTTGTAAACAAATTACGGACCAAGACTATAAATATTTCTTGAATCTAGTGTTATAAATGTTTTAGTGTTTTATATAAATTGTCAATAATTGTGTGCATGAACTAAGGATCTTTTTATTTTATTAATTTTAGGTATCCACCTGTCATGTGGGCGTCTATACCATCCACGATGCGTCGGACGACAAATGGACCAGAAGCTTTTCACAGACATTATAATAGTCAATTTTACTTCCCTGCTCCTGATATTCATACGGTGATTTCTGCTTTGTTAGAGATCCAAACGGAAACTGCCATGAAAATAACGTCCATATTAAAAGGAATTTCAAAGGCCCAAAGACCAGCAGAAGTCAAAAGGAGCGAGTTTGTCATGAGGAAGTATGCTGAGTTCAGGAATTCGCAGAGAAACTATGAGAAGGCACGTATGACATTTTTAAAAGCTGTAGGATTTAAATTTCAAGCATTCAAACTGTAAAATGAAATTTTCTGTAAATAAGTATGTTGCTTTGTAAATATTAGAATGCAATAAAATATATCTCATAAAGGAATAGCTTTATACATTTCATTTCGATGCAAAATTTCACACAATTCCTTAAATCCTGTTGTTGGCAACGTCGCGGCGGAAATTTGCGCAATTTCAGCACTTTCTGCTCCTCGTTAATAAGACATAAATTACTTAGATTATCAACGATCTAATCTTTAGAAAAATTTGCGCAATGTCGTTGCACCGATCAGCCCACTTGCTTTATGGTGTCTGTATATATATATATATATATATATATATATATATATATATATATATATATATATATATATATATATATATATAGAGAGAGAGAGAGAGAGAGAGAGAGAGAGAGAGAGGGAGAGAGAGGGAGAGAGAGAGATGGAAAGATATATAGAGAAATAGAGAAATAGATATGTATGTACACTTTGATTTCATATATTCCAGCCTTTAGGTTTCACAGTGTTAACCACACCAATCCAAAAACTACTTTCCACTTTAGCATGTTTAGATTTGTTGCAATTATTTTTTTAAAAAAGAAAGCTCGGAACCAAATAATTTTATTGAGTAATGGAAAGTATTTGATTGAAATTTTATATGTTACTGCACAGTAAGCTCTACTTAAAGTGCCATAGTAATGGGAGCTGAACGACACATCGGACGTAAGAATGCTTGGGACCAGTCTTCACCTCCATGGTACAAATCTATTCCCATAACAGCGGGGTTGTGTGACACTATATGGTGGTTGCCCCGTTTGTGTAACAAACTCATGACAGTACACCCAGATTAGCTAGTGCTCTAAAAAAAGTTGATTTTTGGGTGGCCATTTTGGATTAAAGTTTCTTATATTGTCGTGATCTATTCGCAATCATACAACGAACATCTTCATACCAAGCCGAGCGGTCTGCGGCGATAGACCATCGGCTTGAAGGACCTGCGTTGAGTCCCGGAAGGGTCATGTGTATGGATTTTAACAGCATTTGTTTTTTCGTATTATGTCAGGGGGAGAAATCGTACGGGATAAAAGGATTTCAGTCTGAAAAAAATTGGAGAGAATATCCTCCCCAGGATATTTTCATGGGAGTAAGGAATTAGTAAAAATATTGGATATACATTTTATGGCAAGTTTAAAAATATGGTTTGGGTATCCTATTTCTTTTCTGTTAATTATGTTCTTCAATGTTTGAATTTTGATCATTCTCATGATATTTTCTGCTTTCAACGGAGTTCCATGAATATTATACCAAATGTTCTTTACACTCTGTAAGAAACCATTTCTGAAGATAATTCAGGTCCTAATGAATATTATTCACTAGGAAAGGGAAGTATTCCCCTCCTCACAACATGGAAGCAGAGGGCAATTTCGCACTCTGGTCAGATGAAACATTTCCGCGTTACAAAACGAAGATCCCCCTGTAAAACCTCTTCACTTCCAGTGTTATTGTTAGTATCATAAATTTGCTGAAAGCAAACAATTTGAAGGGTTCGTCGATAATATCTTTGCTTCTTTTGTCGTCCGCCCGCCTTCCAAACGAAGAGGTGAATTTTACAACATGACTGCTGTATAATAAGCGAGCGATTGGTAAAATGGTAAAAGTGTGTTTTTATGTGTATGTATGTGTGTGTGTGTGTGAGAGAGAGAGAGAGAGAGAGAGAGAGAACAAAATTTTAGTTGCAAGATGACATACTTCAATTGCCGTTTTCGGTTCATTTCGGTTCATATAGCAAAAAGAATACCGTCACCAGAGAATAAAGACAAGTGTAGTCTGTTCTGTTCTCTTCCGCCATCTCAGCCAGAACTTTGAACTACAACCTGTAATGAGTATAGACCTTACCCAGTTTTCAAATTGAATAGATGGTGGTGGTAGTTCGGTTTCTTGACCTTGTAAAAAGTCTTCCCTGTCTTTGATTTTGTTTGTCATCATTCCAGCCAGAAATGAAAAAAATGAGAATTCCTCAGTTTACAGCAAGGGGAATTGCGGACAAGACATTAAGGATGATATTCCTGGAAGCTCATGTATCACGATTGTTTCATTCAATAAACCGAGGACACTTTTCTATGAAGGCTTTTCAACATGTTTTCTCACAAAGGGGATTTTCCTTTTGCAATCTATATGATCACTGGCAATTTCAATCTTGGCCATTCCCGCCAGCATTTTCATTTTCGAGACACGAGACGAGACGAGACATTTCACGAGACGTCCCGTCTCGTCTCGTGTCTCGTCTCGTTTTCGAGACGGGACAAGTAGTCTGTCTCATCTCGTGTCTCGTCTAAAAGGGGTCTGTCCCGTCTCCTGTCTCGTCTCGTTTACGAGACGAGACGAGACGAGACACGAGAAATGTCTCGTCTCGTGGCAACACTAGTTCGATCTCCTCTCTTAACTTTTATTCAAAGCAGATGTCGTAGAAATCTATTACAACTTTTGGTTTCAATAGTGATCTCCACAGAGCAAAAACTGTACGAGATAACGAGAAAGGCTTTTTGATATGGATTCAGCGTCCCAAGAATAAGTTTCATTTCCACCTTTCTTAATTCCTCTATTAAAACTGGAATCGGTGAAAAATTACGATTTCCAGTTCAACATTGACCTAATATTGGAAAAACGGTAATAGATAGCTAAAAGATGTTATGGACACAATGTTATGGCATAGACGTGGTGTGTATCTTGGCCAAAATCCAACAACTGCTACAACAGGTTTCCTTTCTACTGTTTTACTACAATGACACATTAATCTGCATATAATTAGCGAAACATACACCAAAATATAATTTAAGTACCAATAATAGTTAGAAAGACAACAAATGATGTTGTACTTCTTTGCTAATTGTCTAAAATTTATATAATAGTATTAATAATTGCATCAAATCAGAGCTACTAATCGTTGCAAAGCACATTTTGTCATCACGATGAAAGAATGAGAGTTAAAAATTTATAAAAGCATAACTGTTTGTGTTATATTGTGCGGTTGCGAAAGTTGTACGCTAAACTATAGGAATGAATAGAAGCTTTGGTTCAGAATACGGACTCTTAAAGACTTATATGAATGTGGATTATGAAAGAGAGATGAAGAAATAAGTAAACACACAATGTTACAAAACATGATCTTTACAATATACTGGATGTTCCAGACTACCCGTACATCCCTCTGGAAATCTGAATAAGTAAAATAAACAAAATTTTAGAAATGATATTTCATGTATTTGGCTATTCTCAATTGAACTGTGCTAATTTCAGCTTCTAGTTTTACCGGAAGTTTGTTATTCAGATCGGAAGTTGGATTTTTTAAATGCAACATGGCACTTCTTCTCATGATTTCAAACTTACGTTAAAAAATAGGAAACTTTTGTTTGAAACATTCTGGTGAAAAATGCTTTTAAAGACCTTTAAATGACTTTTGAAGGCTGTTTCCTAAATATTGATTTGCATAGTTAAAATAATAAGTCCGCGCCTTAAGTCATTTTATGCTCTACGCATAAGGTCCTTTAGAAAATGAAAAAAAAAAAAATGAAATGAAATCTTTAAGTTTAACGTCCCACGGTTATGCCGGTTAGGCTAAAGGAGACGGAAGGTCCTTTAGGTCGGTTTCATCTCTACCCATGAAGAGTATAAAAATATATATGTACACATGCGCGGCAGGTTAGGTTCGTTTCCATGTTTGCGCTATTGGCCAGGTCAGAATTTTCTCTAAACAAGTACAGTAGGCGAATTCTCCCCTACAGTGTGGCTCAAACCTCTCAACATTTAAGGCATGTCTTTATGTTTGCAATATCCAATGAAAGTCACGCGAGATTGTCTAATATTGGATGCTTGGAAGAAATAGTATTTCCAATCAAAAATGTCTTTTGTTAATGGAATGTTAGTGTATGTTTAGGAAGAAAGAAAATCATTCTAAACAATTAGAGGAGAAAAGCATGATTCTACGTACTGCGGTTCACTATTTTATTGTAAGATTATTCTTTTTATATATCAGTCAACCTAAATCAGTGTTTATGCTTTCATATTCTCAGTTTGACGCGTTTACTTCGCTCTCCCATCTGTGTTTCACAAAAGAAACGTTTCACGTTATACCTGTACACGAAAAGAAGGGAAATCCGACAACGTCGCTCTTGCGCGCTATTGGCTTTCGCCAAACGTCAAGAGGTTTGAGCCGAACAGTATGCATGAATAATACTGGGTCTGATCCAGTTCTATGCAATTTCTTAATAAATACTTTCGTATCTAGTATTCAGCATACGTGTTACAGAAGATTGATTTAATCAGTCTGATTTAAATCCCGATTTAAATTACTTGACTTTTTAAAGTAAAAATCGTTCATTAAAATCAATTTCCGAAATAAATTAATTTAAAGTGATAATAAATGAAATTCCGTTTCTGTTATGTTATTTCGATATGGAAGATAATCATACTCAGTCGTTCTTTCAGGAAAAATGTTCGGGGGGGGTACACATTGTATTCCGGGGGGCACTGCTGGTACTATTTTATTTATTATTATATTAGAGACGTATTATTTTGGTCCGGGGGGGCTCTCAGAGCTCCGGGGGGCAGCGCCCTCCAAAAACGTGTTTGAAAAAAAAAACTGATCATAATACAATGAGTCTGAAATGTATGAACAGCACAGTATGAAAACGAGTGCCATGCAGAGGATGATTAGGCAAAATCCCGTTTTGAACGGGTAACGTGGCAATCCTGCTTTCTTCTCTTCGTAAAATAGGGTTTGTAAATCGTTAACTATTCGACAGTGGAAATCACCATCGACATATAAGACGAAAGTTTTGTGTGTGTGTGTGTGTGTGTGTGTGTGTGTGTGTGTGTGTGTGTGTGTGTGTGTGTGTGAATGTGTGTGTGTGTGTGTGTGTGCGTCTGTTTGTTCCAGATAATAGAGGCGCATTTAGAGAAGTCTGATCCCCTATCCATTTTTTTTTTAAGATTCTATAACTATAGGCGAAATTTATGTATTTTATATGTATTTCGTGCTGCAACCAGTTCCGATTTTTTAAAATATACCCCTGCCAAAAATAAGTAACCTTAGTAAAAAAAAAAAGTGCCATGTTAGTAAACATTGCTGTACTTGTTCGTTAATGCTTACGAAACATTGTTTGGGATTAAAATAGGTTAATGATCGAGGATTAATTTAAAATTCAACCCCAATACTTTCACTTAAATGGCATAATTAGCATTTAATACTAATTCCCAATGTTGTTTCTTCAGTTCGCGACTTGTATTATACGAGGGCGAAGATTTGATTTAAATCAAAAAGTCGATTTAAATAAAAAAAAAATCAACAAAAATGATTTTTTTAAAAATCATGATTTTTTCCACCCTAGTGATATGTGAGTTAATGAGGTGTGCTGATTCTCAGTTAATTCTGGAGACTTGTAGCCTTCTATTCAGTGACTAGGGTCAAAAAATAACCTTAAGCTAGGGAGAGCTATCAGCTTAATCTTCCCTACTCGTCCCGTCTGTTAAATCTTATTTCGTCAAAATTCAAATGAGATAGTTATGTTAAGATAATACAGCTCATAGGGGGTGATCATTTTTCATTACATAACAGTGGCGGCTCGTGCTTTGAATTTTAGATGGTGCACAATATATAACCTCGTTTTTTCATTATTAATATTATAAATAATAATAATTTAATAGTGATAAATAATAATAATAATATAAATAATAATAGCGATTTCTTCACGCTATACTTCTAACGTGCAATGGAGAAGCTCATTTTGTATGATTTTTGACGTATCCTTAAAAATTGTTGCGTTTTCTAATGACTCTTGAGAGCTCTGCCAAGTTCATCCACTAAATACACATGGATTTGGAGAAGAGTCTGTTTCATCATGTGCTCTTACGGCCAGTTCGAAGACACCACAAAACCGAATTGATGATTATATTGAGCGTCAATTTTTGATTGTGATTCTCAATGGACCGCCTATAACCAGCATCTAGTTGAGCAGCAATATTCATGTTTCCCGACACATTGAGATTAACGTATTTTATATGAGCTGACGAATTTTCTTTCTTTCTTTCTCTCTCTCTCTCTCTTTTCTTCTTTTTTTTTGTGTGTGTAGATGATGGATATCCACAACGCCTTTTTTACTCTATGCATCTTCCCCCGCTCCGAACAGCAAACACAAAAACAAAACAAATCATTTTAAATTTTACATCCACATAACTACTTGTGTTGTTTGTACAAGTTGAGATTAAACTTCCTTGCAAATGTTTGTTTCTGACTTCTAATTACTTTCGTTACATTGAGAGTCGGAATTGGTCCTCCGATGTTTTCCACAAGTAGCTTTGCTTCTAAAGTTCTTTTTGGAAACGGCTTATTCAACAGAGACGTTACAGAATTCATTGTCACTTCACGTATATCAGGACAGACACGTATTATGCAATTACAGCATTCATTCCAATGAACAACAAAGACCGGCACACACACCCACACAACACTACAAAGTACGAACAGATTCGACAATTTGATCGTGAACATACTCCCGTCCGACTCCAAATACATGAGTTTTTCCGGTGTGATTTATTTTGCGCCAAAAGAAACCATCCAAATACTCCCTCTCAAAGACCTTTTAGTGAGAGGGGTGCTAGCCCCTATTTAAGCAGCCAAAGGTGTGGGTGATAGTAGGCGGAAGAGGAAAGTGAAGAAAGATAAGGGTTTCCTACATTGGACATTGGTCAGTTGAGTTGAGGACAGGGTTTGACGTCCCCTTTAAAATCTCACCCCTTTCCCCCATTAACCTTCTTTTTCTAAAAACTGCCCTCCAATTCTCTCATTCACCCACACACATGAAAAGGAAAACATTCTCTCTATCCTGCCAAATTTTTACTTATTCAAACACGAGTGTATTAACTACTGACACCTTCAATCTGTCTTCACTCTTCACGGGGTCGCCTATGACCACTTGGCAATCTCACATTTAGGCAAGGCGCAAGGTTTTTTTTTTCTCCTCTGTGTACGATTTAGAGGGGCGGATCATGTCCCTCCAGGCGAGAACCGTGTCAACCAATATTGCAGGGGGAAAGACGATGGAGAATTTCCAGTTCCAAAGAGTTTTGTTTTGGAAAAGTTATTTTTGTTGGTAGACTTGCTTGTAAAAGATCTGCAAACATATAGATTCCTATGAGGCACTATAAGGATGCTCGCACCTCGCAACACCCGCAGTAGTCGAGCTGGGGAGTTTGTCAAACTCCCAAGCAGAAAGCTATTAGCCAGCGCCGTCTCAAACGCGCTTCTTTAACGAAAGATGATGTTGACAATAAAACAAAAAGTGATTTAGCAAAATAAAAAATGAAAACACTGGAAGGAGGTTTGTACAAACATGCAAACATTAAGAGAAACTGCCACTGTTACATAATATGAAGAGGTGCTTGTGCAGCACTATCGACAAGTTTTCTCAAACCAGCTGTTGTGAAAAGTGCTTCTAATTATAACTGAGTCAGAAGCAGATAAGTGCGTGTGACAAGTATTTCAGAGACTGTGATTTCAAAGCCAACTTCTGAGATCGTAGGGATTCCTAGTTAATAGCTTGTGCTGACAATGAACTGCTGTTCTTCAATACTTATATTTCAGACATTAAAAAACAATAATCAATTATCAGCACAATCCACTAACAAAATGTTTTTTTTAAAAAAAAAAGAAAAATGAAAAGAAAAAATTAGAAGGCTTCAAAATTGAGTGTTTTTGACTTTTTTCCCTCCCCCCCCAAAAAAAAACAACAACATAGAAATAGCAACTTCACATTAACTTTAAAAGTGGCAATACTCGGTCCCCTCCCCAAATAAAATTTCTTGCTACGGCCCTGATCAAAACTAAAAAGTTATGTTTTACCTGTATACTGAACTGTAAGGCCCAGTAGCATTTCATCTTTATTCTATGTACGTATTACTTGTAGAAGAAACCGTATTCATAAGATACGAAACAGGCTATAATAGAATTCCTTCCTAAACAATAATAAAATATTTCAAGCAAAACCACCACCGTCATGTCGCATTAAAATTGAAAGTAAACAGGTCATGCAAATATCTACGCCTGAGTGGTTACTGTGCATATGACCACAATCATCAGTAAGAGGCAAGTTCCTATTTTCATTTCAGGGTGGATGCTATATATATGTTGTGTTCCAGTATTCTCTCTCTCTCTCTCTCTCTCTCTCTCTCTCTATATATATATATATATATATATATATATATATATATATATATATGTATATATACAACTGAAAATGCTGTATCGTTGGAATATTGAAAAATTAGGGGTAGAAACTGATAATTCAACTATTAGAAGACCTTCGAAGTTAAGGGTTCTTCCAACTCCATATCTACTTCAATAAGTTGAGCTTTATATAGAAATAAAGTTATTTTTCTCTTCGACCTTCATTTTATTTTTAATGAAAGAACAAGAAGGCTGTACGAGTTCAATCAAACTCATCCGCCAGAGATTAAGCTTGGCAGACTTTGATCTGCTAAATAAGAATGTGAATGCTTTCAGTTCCCGAATTATTGGTGGTCAAATTTTTAATCATATTTTTGAAAAGAAAATCAACGAAACTCACCCGATCGAGTTCAAACTTGACATAATGTTTATATCTTAACTTGCTACATATGCATGTGAAATAGTATGTCATGCACGTTTTAGGTTTCCGAGCTATGCGAGGTCAAATTTTGAGTACTATTTTCGAGAAACATACACAGAAATCATTCGATCGGAATCAAACTTGGAATAGTAGTAAAACCTTGACCTGCTATACAGGCGTGTGAAATATTATGTTGTGCAGGTTTTCGGTTTGGTTTCGGTTTTCGGTATAGGTGGTTAAATTTTGAGTTACGTTTCGAAAACATAAACCGAGCTAATACGATCAATATCGAAACGTGCGAACGTGCGGAATATTATGGTGTGAAGGCTTTCGGTTCCCATGTTATGGGCGGTCAAATTTTGAGTCTCATTTTCACAAAAATAAGACCCATACACCGAATTAATTCGATCCGAATGGCATGGTGGTAGACCTTGACCTGCTATATAAGCGTGAAAAGTACTACGGTACCGTACGCAGGTTTTAACTGCGTGTTCTGGGCGGTTAAAGTTCTGAATCAATTCATTGACCATAATAAAAACGTAGTAAACATGGATAAAACGTATTTCAAGGGGACACATTTTTATCATCTCTTTCAATCTTCAACAAGAGAGCAAAAAGTCTTCCCTTGCTCATCCAACCGAGAAATGTCTTTGGAAGTAATCAGATAAGAAATTTTGCAGGTGTCCACTCAGCCGTGGACTCAACACCTCTCGTTATCTTTCGATCAGCTTTTTCTTCAAGGAAGTGATTCATTGTCACGCATTAAAAGTAACAAGAAATCACTAACTAGTTCATTTTTAAAATACTGATTCCATTTCACAGGTAGGGAGGTATATGAAGACACAATTATATATAAATCTCCAAAATTGAATTATAAATTAGATATTTAAAACAAAAAAAATCTGTGCATTGAGATTTATATAAAATTCGTTTATATGAGTTTTACACTCGTAAGCAACAAAAGCTCAAGTTGCTATTTCGATTCAAATAGTCTAATATATATGATAAATACATATTCCTTTTTTAATATGCGAGACGGGACATAAGTGGATCTGAACCACTACTCAAGTTTGTATTTCCCCGGTTAATACGGTTCTATAATAATATCCGGAGGAATTGGTGCGTACATAAATAATCATACAAAATCAAATTCCTCGTAACGGGGAACAAATGCATCAATAATTATGTGCCCATTAACTCTACAATTAATTAGTAAATCAAAAATCATGTTATATGAGTATATGGTAGATTTTTCTCACTACTGTTTCTCGCTTCCAAGAGATGGCTTAGGGGAGCATTTACATCCATTTGAACATACGTATATACTCGTACTTTGAATTTTCATTATCTAAATGTAAGTTTAGAGACCAGATTCAAATAAATGCAATACCTATAAAAAACAGAGTTAAAGAATAAGAATATAAATAGATTGTTCAAATGGAAACATAGAACAAATTACTAGAATACTTTACGATTTATGAAATTTTAGAAAAGAAGATGCTAGATGACAAAAATTGCAATTTTTGAATGTGGTTCAAGTACCAGAAGTAGGCTAAAAATACAAGTGGATGTATCCCAACATTCCTCTCACGAATCGAACACTAACATTTAGTATGTTTAAAGCTTTGAATTAAAAAAGTAAAAGGAAAGAAACTTTTGGATGTAATAGTACGCAAGAGATAAAAAAAAACACACATGTTGTACTAATATATCTAATTATTTATTGGAGGCAGTTAGTGAGGCCAGTGGGACCATAGGGGTTAAAACCTAGGATCATGTGTCTCTAATGGTGTCTTCTCGTTTGACCAATTTTTTTGTCGCCTACTGACTTAACTACCAGTTTACACTATGATTTTTATCTCATTTTAGACGGCGAAATGGTATGTCCATCTCACTGACGCTCACTCAGCAAAGCATATTTAGTCTGATGGAATTTCTAACAGAAATTTATTAAGAAGATGCATTTCTCAGAGTGAACAACAGCACCCACAGCCATCTATAACAATATATGTAGTGACGAGGTGGAAAATTTTCCGCTATATTTTCCTGGAAAATTTTCCCTTCTAAAAAAATAATCAGTAATCAAGTAACAATTCCTCAGCAATCATAAAATTGGTTAATTCATGTACAGAAATGTAAAAAAGTGAAAGATCGTTT
Organism: Thermobia domestica; assembly: GCF_964235325.1. Lineage (NCBI taxonomy): Eukaryota > Metazoa > Arthropoda > Insecta > Zygentoma > Lepismatidae > Thermobia > Thermobia domestica. Next base: position 261,869,748 of record NC_137454.1, read on the forward strand.
AAAGAATCTGAACATTTGCATGGCTCACACAATTTTCAGTAGTATGTAGGAACAAGTTAAACAATTATTCATGAATCGAAATATTTTGTCTTATATGGAAAAATTGAAGAACTTTTTATAAGTCGGAAAATTTTCATCATTTTGAAGCAAAAGGTAAAACACCTTTTTGTGAATCGGAAAGTTTTATTGCTCTGTAGAAACAAGTGAAAGGAATTTTCATAGATCGGAAAATTTTCATCACGATGTAGAAACAAGTGGAAAAAACTTTTCATAAGCCGGAGAATTTTGGATATTATATATAGTGATGTTAGGTGGAAAATTTTCCACTATATTTAACTGCACATTCAGCTACAAAATTGAATTTCTGTAGAGGAAAGTTAGTCAGCAACAAATTATAATTTTTCAATTAGCTTTCGGGAACCGGAAAATTTTCTAATATTTCAAGTTGGGAAGTAAACTTTTACACAGTGTTTCTCTCTCTCTCTCTCTTCATCTGCGAGCTCCTTCGTTGCTAAGCGGTTAGCATACGCGCCTTTGGCATGGAAGACTTGGCTTCGATTCCCAGCGGGAGCTCATGTAGTTCGGATTTCACGTTAATCAGTTGGTCCCGTCTTATATAGTCTCGCTGCTGAAAGGGATGTTAAACTCAAAACCAACTCAATTCAACCTCTCTCTCTCTCTCTCTCTGTGTGTGTGTGTGTGTATGCAAAGAGCAGAGAACATAAGCTCGTAGAGTACAAATATCCCATTCTATTAATTAAAATTTCAATTTATTAAAAGTCATGAATATTTTCCGATTCATAAAAACATACTCCACTTATTCCTACATCGTTGTTTAGTCGTAGAATTTATTGGTAATAAATATTGTCTTAAAAAGTTTCATGAAATGAAAATTTAACTATTCTTCATTTCAAGAATGTTTCAAAAACTTCAATACGTTCTTCCCTCAGAATCCACCTTTGATCTTACAATATTAGATTTCGTCAGTTTAATACGCATAAGACGGTTTTCTCATAGCTTTACTACTTTTATAGATTTACATTCTGCAACATTTAGAAATAAGTAGATATAAGAGAGAGAGAGAAACACTATGTAAATTTTTACTTCCCAACTTGAAATATTAGAAAATTTTCTGGTTCCCGAAATCTAATTGGAAAATTATAATTTGTTGCCTCTACAGGAATTGTAAAATGAAATGAAATTTTTGAGTTTTACGTCCCACGGTTATGCTAAAGGAGACGGTGATGATGAGTAATGAATGAAATGGTGGAATGAAGAAAGTGTTTTCACTTGTTTCTACATCGTGATGAAAATTTGCATCGTGGTGAACCCCGAGAAAACCCACGCACACGGTGTTTGTCCACCACAAAGTTCACTTGGCGGGAGCAGGGTTTGAACCCGAGACCCCTAGAACCAGAGGTGAACGCTCTACCATTGAGCCACCGTGGCCCACTACAGGAATTGTATATCTCAATGTGTAGTTAAATATAGTGGAAAATTTTCCACCTAACATCACGATATATAATATCCAAAACTGTCCGGATTATGAAAAGTGTTTTCACTTGTTTCTACATCGTGATGAAAATTTTCCGATTCATGAAAATTCCGTACATTTGCTTCTACAGAGCAATAAAACTTTCCGATTCACAAAAAGTTGTTTTACTTTTTGGTTCAAAATGATGAAAATTTTCCGACTCATAATAATTTCTTCAATTTTTCCATACAAGACACAAAATATTTCGATTTATGAAACATTGTTTCACTTGTTCCTACATACTACTGAAAATTGTGTGAGCCACGAAAATTTTCAGATTCTTTAAACGATCTTTCCATTTTTAACATTTCTATACATAAATTCAATCAATTTTATGAATACTGAGGAATTGTTACTTGATCACTGATATTTGTTAAGAACGGAAATTTTTCCGGAAAAATATAGAAGAAAATTTTCCACCTCACATCACGGCTAAACAACGATGTAGGATTAAGTGGAGTATGTTTTTATGAATCGGAAAGTTTTCCGTTTCAGAATACTGAGCAAATGCTAGGTTAGTACCTTGATCTAAGGCTCTGGAGACCTTCCTTTCACTCCTTTTCCAATGTTGTTTTCATCTGTTGATTACTACAGTGTAAAGTGGCCTCTGAGGATGTATCTGGTAGCTTATAGTAAATAAACAATAACGACATAATATATCTTTACGAAACGTGTGGGTTAATTTAACTACGGCCTTACAGTCCCAACAGATAGCTCAAGTTTTAATATCAATTTCCTGACTTTTAAATACTATTTTTTATATTGTTTTAGCTTCAAATTGTCTCATGTATGTTCCCACCGAGAATTGAACCTGAGATCACATGAACAAATGCGAATATGTTAAATATTTTTGAACACTTTAATATACAAAACACAAAAGGCTTCAATGATACGATGCATTAATATGTTTTGGTTACGTCCTGCCATGTATGATAAAAGAAACTTGAGGGTGAAGAAAAATAACAGAAATCTCTTTTATATTTACTCCTTCAACAAACTCCCGACTTCAAAAGGGCAAGCCATAAAGTACGTGATAAAGTCACACAACGAACACTTTTATTAATACTAATATTACTACATAACCATATCGCTTTCCTGAAATTCTCGTGTGTATGTTTAAAAATCTACTGTTGTTCCACGCCAACCAGTCTATATTTTTGTTGTACCTTCGAAGTGAAAGATATTCATTATTACATTTGTTGGACTCTACTGAGTCACAAACTACAATTAATAAAGTGTTTGTTTTGTCTAGTATTCCTGCGATTAGAAGGGCCTTATCTAAAAGATATTTCATTTGTATATGAGAAAATAGTAAAGTTTATTTTCTAAGAATAAAATAAACATTTTCAATGTGAAGCTAACATTAAGTTTTGAAGAGGAGCTAAACAGAAGAATTTGTTACCATTTACATCAGTTTTCAGACAGTTCACTATACTCTGAAATGGGAAGAAATCAAACTTGGAAATATTTTACTAGACTTCGTCAGAAAGTGCAACATGTAAAGAACATTACAAAGTAAAATAAAATAAAAAACAAAGGTAGCACAAACGTGTTATGGAAACATTTAAAAGCACAGCAACCTACTATATTAGTGAATCCGAAAAAAAGTTTTAACGAATTTTAGATATTCAATTTTATCATCACAATTTCAGATGTAGGTTTGGATACGAATCAACATCTGAGATTCGAATTTCGGATCCAGATCCGAGATTCGAATTTTGAATCCAGATTCGAGATCCGGATCTGAGATTCGGATCCGAGGTCCGGTTCTAGGTCCGGATCCGGATCCGAAAATGTTTGGCAATCCCTACCTAATATTGCTAAAACTTATACTATTCAGAGAGATAAGAGATACATAGTATCAAAAATATGTTTCTCTAAGTATAATACTTGACTCTTTGACCATTGGATGGGCTTCGAAATGGCGATAATAAATGCTTTTTAAAAAGTTTCGGACCGAGTGTAAATGTGAAAGGCTGTTTCTACCTTTTGTCGCAGTCTGTGTGGAGGAAGATTCAAGCATTAGATTCACGAGCTGTATACAAGGAAGATAAATCAGTGCGTACACGTAGTGAAATGATTTGCGCTTAGCATTTCTAGCAGTGAACCAAGTTGAAAGTGGCCTGAGATATATATGTAATGTAGAACGTATTGCAGAGCGTACTGAAGAATGAGGAACAGCAGACAGACTTGATAGATTATTTTGACTTATGTGAGGAAATCTTTTGTCGAACTCAGTAACTAACTAAGGAACCGAACGGTAATGGCATTATATCTGCCAGCATAGAATGAATGTTGTCTATCACGTACGAATAAATTCTGCGAAGCGTAAAACAAAGACTTCTCGCACTTGATTGGACATAAGCATGTGAATTGTAATACGAGGTATCAAAGAGGACCCAAGATTTCGGAGCTACAATACAAGAGCAGACGGAAGTTGGCATTGAAAAAAAGGCAATACTTCGATTTGAAAAAGGAACTCAAAACTTATGCACTAGTCTAATTGACAATAAACTAAGGAAAACTGATTTCTAGAAAGTGCAATACATATTATATATTTAGATTAAAACGCACATGAGATGTGATTAACGTGCATTAAATTGTGAAAGTAAATATTTTTGTCTTATTACAGGGCCCACAACAGTTTGTCATATAGACAAGTATAACTAATGTAAAACTTTGAGGATAGAGAAATAAATACGTTCCTTTCTTGGGACATTGAATCCATATGAGAACAGTGGCGGCATTTCAGATTCTGTCAGAGAGGCAAGATTATGCTCCGACAAGAGCTTGACGTTTTTTGTTATATATTAGTATAGGCTACATTTAAAAAAAATGTATTTCTCAAACTTAAGTAGGAACAATTGCTTCCTTGCCCTCCCAAATGACGGCCCTGTATTAGAAAGTCATTACTCGCTATAGTTTACAGTTTTTGATCTTCGGTGATCACATTTTAAACCGGAAGAAGTAAGAAAAATTAAACTCTTCCGGTTTTGTAGAGTGCTACGAGCGCAAATGATATGATTCGTTGAAACGCTGAACCAATTTCCAAAATCCGTTCGTCCCTATCTATTACCGTTTTTATGGTACGGCTATCAACGTTAAAATTAGAAATTGTTGATTTTAACACTCCCGGTTTCAATAGAAGGTTAACGGAGTAGATAGCATGTATTGTTGGAACGTTTAATCGATTCCAGGAAAACATTTCTCGGTATCTCTCGCCGTTTTTGCTTAATGGAAATCAATAATGAAACCAAAGGTACTAGTGAATTTCAAAAATGTTCGATTTTAGAAGAATGTTAAAAGTAGAGATGATATATTTTATTGAGAATTTGATTCAATTCTAAAAATACAGCTTCTAGCCATGTACTATCGCTTTTTGTTCTATGTCAATCAATGTAAAGCCCTAACTTCAACGTCCATACATTTCTACACTTTTATAAACTATTCCCAATGATCAGCAATATAAAATTCAAAGCAGAATATTTATTTGAAACATATACTAGACAACTTTAACTGGAATAGCAGTGAAGTTTGGAGATTCATATACCTATATAATTGTGCCTTTATATACCTCACTACCTGTGAAATGGAATCAGTATTTTAAAAATGAACTAGTTAGTGATTTCCTGTTATTTTTAATGCGTGACAAGGAATCACTTGCTTGGAGAATGTTTATAGTGATCTTAGAAGAAAAACGCTGATCGAAAGATAACAAGAAGTGTTGGGTCCACGGCTGAGTGGACATCTGCAAAATTTCTTATCTGATTGCTTTCAACGACATTCCTCGGTTGGATGAGCACAAGGAAGACTTTTGCTTTCTTATTGAAGATTGAAAGAGATGATAAAATGTGACCCCTTGAAATGCGATATATCCGTAAACATTGTATGCATAGCAAAGCTATACCACAAATATAAACTTCAACTTGTAAATAAAATATTCAATGCTTGATGGGAAAAGTTATCCATTTTACAAGTTAGAAGGAGAATGAAGTTTAGTATAATTTAACGAAAGTGCCCCATTAATAATGGACTACAAGAACATCTTCAAGGAGTAACGCATATGCAATGTAAAGGTTTTCCTGTCAAACAACATGGTTATCCTAACATCTTCCAACATCATGAAATAAACAAGATAAAAACATGCCAGATAGATACACGAAACAAATGGTCTGGGTGGTAGTTGATGTTGATACTAAGACGCCAGTCGTGTTGTATGTGGTAGAAAAGCTTTTTTCTGCTGCCATTCTCCACCTAAAATTTCCTTCGTTCTCCACATAACGTCGATCTCTCGCTACCTTTTCATTGTAAAAGAAAAAGTTTTACTTTCCTGTTAAAGTTTCCCTTTTCTTAAGTCGTTGTCGTTGCCTTTTATTTTTGAACTTTTTCTAGTAGCCCCTTTACTTTTGTCTCCTATCGTCTTGTCTCGTCTACTGTTTCTCCAAAAATGGAGCGGCCTAATTTGGAAAGTTAAGCGAGTTTTTTTTTAAAAAGTCAATAAGATATAAAGAAAAACTTTGGACGATAGAGAAATAAAAGATATAATCTTCATTCAGAGACGCAGGGCATCACTAGACATTCTGCCACCACATTTCACGTTATATCTTGTTTGTTCGAAGAAAAAGAAAATGCACGTTCCATTTCTTTTCTCTAACTCCAAATAGTTTCAAGAAATTTAGTAATGGAACTACTTGTCTCAGGAATCATACTTCTGGCGTTTATTCAGAACTCACGCTTACCTAGCACAGCACTTGCATTAGATACGGAGATAATATAACGTGTTTGGAAGTTAGTGTCCTTCCTTTTAGCAGTGAAATATGACATATGGGTCTACACGTTATAATAAGAATCGAACCATATGCTGGAAATCCAATCTTGGTTTCCTACTCAGGTGTAAACCGCTTAGGCATGAGCAACCTCCAACAGTAAAGGGACAAATTTCATGGAGAATCTTAACTTTCGACGTGATGGAAGAACATCTCATTTAAGTGTTATAAGTTAGCAAAATGTTACAGTTTCGAAAAATAATTACTTCAAAACTAATTGATACCAAGAAGGTAGTTGAACATTAAACAAAGAAATTATATCTAAAGAGAAGTTTTTTTAAATGATAAATTTATCATGGGTTAACTATTCAAATAATAGAGGTTCATGTAATATAGTGGATATATATATATAATTTATAAAGAATTCATAATAGCCGAAATATTCGTAGCATACCATTTTCTGCTCACCGAATATTTTGGGAGTATAGATTTTATTTTTCTTCTTTGATGTTTAACCACTTTTAATTAATTAAATAGCTTTTGCACTTCACCAGTTTGAAATATTTATCAATAAAAATCTTTCTTCTATAGGTTCTGAATGAAATACATTTTTTACATGTATTTGAAAACACTTTTTCCCATTTGGATAATATAAAAATTATTTTCCGGCTGCACCTTTTACAATTAATTTCTTCCTATTGACTGACAAAGCTTTATATGTCCAAATCTTACATTGATTGTAAAAGAAACGACCTAGACGCATGGATGGATGGATCTTTTATTATTCTCATATGCAATACTTAAAGTAAAGAACTTAACGATTTAGGTCAATATTCTTCTTCTCCAACATCCTTTAACCCCAAAAGAGTAGAAAATAAACTCAACGATGAAGACATGAGGTGCAGTCAGATTATTTCTGTATTAATTTCTGAAGATACCATCACCACATCTGTTTTAGAAGCACTTGAGGAGAAACACCCTTTACATTCAGACACCTTTGCTTTACCAGATCTTCCTAACAATCATCATAACATACCATGAATTTCAATTTCTGAATTACGATATGCTATAAAATACTTCCTATTCGGATCAGCTGGAGGTATTGATGGTCTCCGGCCCGCGATTCTTAAAGATTCACTCTCACATCAAGATTCAGATTCAAAGGAAAGATTAACCACCCTGATTCTAGAATTACTTCATTTAATCCTTTCGGGTAACGAACCTTTTTTTTTTTTTTTTTGGAACAATTTATTACACTAAAAAAGAAGACTGATGAATTCGATCAATTGCAGTGCAACATTTGGAAAGGGATATCAGCAAAATTTATACAGTGGAGTCTCGTTAATTCGAACTTGGATAATTCGAAATATTGGCTAATTCGAACAGAAGTCCATTCCCCTTGAAAACTGTATTGAAAACAATAGTAAAAAGTCGTTGATAAATCGAACTTTTGAACCTATGTTTTGGATAATTCGAAGTAAATACAGTTGAAAATTTTTAATGTTGGACAGATGTAAACAGAGAAATACAGTTTTCAGTTATCCAGATGCACCCATAGGTAAGAGTAATACTAAAGATAAATAGAAAATCTATGTAATGATAAAGATGAAGGTGAGGTGGAGAAGAAGTAAAGATAGAGAACGTGTGTCAATCTCATTTTGTTTCAGAATTGGTTGAAAATTTAAGATGAATTATTGATAAAGTCAACCAAATGTTATTAATATCGTATTCCACGCAATACATGAAATTCAAGATTTATTGACCGTACAAAAACAATCAAATTTAAGCAAATGAGGTTTACGACTTCTTAAAAGTGAGAACAGAATATTCAAATTGTTACTGGTGTTTAATTGTTTGGGCTATTCAATGTATGTTATAGTGTCGTGCGCAAATATATTTTCCATTGTACACGTAGTTTGAATTATGTGGAGTCAATGTTGTTTGTTAGTTTGCGGTATTCCATCACGCAAATAATAAGCTGCTTTAAAGATATAGTCTACACCATATGAATATGTTTCTGATGCACAGTAGTTTAGTTTGTTTGTTGTTATATCAGTGGTGCCCACCCCCCCTCACGTCCATGACGCACCCCCCCCAATTGTCTATCCGTAGGTGTTTTTCCATGAAAAAAAAATCTTTTCGATTAATTTTTACACCCCCTCAAACATATTTATATAGATTTTCACCCCCCCCCAAATATTTCAATGACGCAGTTTGCGTCATAGCCCCCCCTTGTGGGCACCCCTGGTTATATATGTGAAAATGATTGTTGTTGGATAATTCGAAGTTTTTTCGTGTCCCCTTGGATTTCGAATTAAAAAGAGTCCACTGTATATTCTAGAACTAAAGGATCCGTCGTAACTTTCCTTTATCCTCATCAATTGGGAGTATCCCAATGAAGCCGAAGACGCAGCACATGCAGCTCGCATTTACTTTTCTACTCCTCATTCTCAAAAAAAAAAAAAAAAAAAAAAAAAAAAAAAAAAAAAAAAAAAAAAAAAAAAGGGCTTTTCTGAAATTACAATTTCGAGTAGTTTTAATGAGCTGAACCGAGACGCAATGCAATTCACAATTAAAATTAATTTTCCATCGATTTTTCACAAGTCTATCAATGCTATGCGCAACCAAGTAAGCTACAGTATTTCTAGGTGATAACATTATGCTTTCGCAATGTGGAGTACAACAAGGTGATCATTTTTAGGTCCTGCTTCGTTAGCCATGACAATCCAATCCATAACGTCTAGCATTATCAATGAACTAAATATCAGGTACATAGATGGTGATACTACAGCAGAAGATTCTGACAGTTATAGGTGAGCTAAACAATATTCGAACTATGGCAGGAGACATCGGATTACATTTAAATTTTATGAAGTGTGAAGTAGGATTCTTAGGAATTTTGCAAGATCAAATGGAAGTGTTATATTCACATTTTAAACACAAAGCATCTGGAATACAACTTATCACAACCTCTTCAGCCTTCCTACTTGGTGCTGCCCTTTCAACTACGGCAACACGTAATTTGTTGATCGAAAAAAAAATAAAAATTAGAATGTTACTTGTCACGTCTGGTCCTAGTCTCAGCACATCAGCTTTCTATCTCCTTTCTGCGTCGTTCTCTATGCCAAGACTAATCTATTTTTACTCTAATCTCCTTCTTCACGTGAAGTCGATTTACTAAAGAAGTTTGACTCCATTTTGAAAACTGGACTGGAATTATTACTTAACTGTAACTTAAATATTGGCGTGTGGATACAGACCTCCCTTCCAGTTGATTCTGGAGACTCAGTATTCGACGGGTTATCGATTTGGCGTATCCTACATTTTTAGCGTCGTACTATGGATGCCGGCATACCATTGAGATACTCCTCAATCAAGAAGATAAGCTTGACACAGAAATGAAATGAAATCTTTAAGTTTTACATCTCACATTTATGCCGGTTAGGCTAAAGGACACGGTGATGAGAAAAAGCTTCACATAGAATCTGATATCCAAGACTGCATATCTGGCTGGTCTTACCTAGCTGGTTTAATAACGGCAGAAGCTCACAATCAGTTTGGGACATCCCGATCATCAAATTATATCTATCAAGTCACTACAAGAAGCAGAGCCAAGAGGACAAGCTCAGAGTTCTTGCCTCCTCATCTCCAATTCCAGGTGGTTGGCTATAGGCATTGCCATCAAAACCCTAGGATTGCACCTTTCAAACAGAAGTTTCCGTATTGCAGTTGCACTTCGCCTAGGGATAGACATCTGTGAATCACACAACTGCTCTATATGTGGTGCATCAGTCAAACAGAATGGTCTACACGGTCTCTCTTGCTTAAGTAGCTCCGTAAGAATGTGAACTATAGATGTCATTCCAACGTGAATAACATTATCTGGAGAGCACTCACATCGGCGGAAGTTCCAACTGTTCGTGAACCAGTGGTATGTAACCGATCCACTGGTTATTGTTATCCATACAGGAATTGACTTAGTTTCTTCCATATCTATTCTTAATTTATTTTTACTTATACCTTAAGCTCGGAACAAACCAAAGCAAATAAATTCATTATCTTAATAAATTTAAATGTCATACTTGATCGATGTTGGTCTGTACCTACTTTTGGGCCACTCTGTGTATATTCGTAACCAGGCCGGTAGCCAGCCCAAAAATTTAGGGGAAGGGCCGGCTGAAGTTAGGGGGGGGGGCGATGCAACAATATTATAGCTCATCATCTTATTATAGTTCATTTGCAAGCCTACCGTGAAAATTTTAGAGGGGGCAAGCAAAAATTTAGGGGGGCCCGGCCCCCCTGGATACGGGCCTGTTCGTAACCGTGAGCGGCACTTGGAGCCTCGAAGGTCTCAATTTCATCAAAGAAGTAGACCAACGCTGCAAATCGGACTACTGCTTTTCTTATACAACGTATCAGGATACCGGTAACACTTCAGCGAGACAATGTGGCTTTAATTTTGGGTATATTACCGCCTTGTAAATTATTAGTTTTTATTTTATAACTAACAATGCGGAGTCAATTGCTGTTTTACATATACTATACATTTCAATGTTTTTCACTTTAAAATTATTTCATTGTTTAAATAATGACAACGCACTGTATAGTTCAACAACAATATAACACGTATCCCAAGTTAACATAGTACTTGAATTTAAGAATTTACAGTCATAGCAGAATCGCTTCTAACTATGAAGTTACCAGACTGGCTACCCTAATTGTGGCTTTCTGGAAGTTTCAATCCTGCCAGGCGAATGCTGTTATACTTCAATTAAATATGTAATTCCTGACCAACTTCCTCCCATCTTTCGTTGTTAAATATTTCAGGTACAGTTGTTGTAGTAGTAGCTGTCGCTAGAATTGTTAATAAATAAACAAATTATTGTTTTTGTAAACTGTTTAAAATACTTATGTTTTAAAAATACAAGAAGTTCTGAAAACTATAATCTTGATATGTTTACCAAATATATAATACCCTAGATTTCTTAACGACTACAAATTTAATTTTGATGTCCAATAAATTCTTAAATATATTATTGATGCAATTGCTGAAGTATTATTATTGTTTATTCACGAGGAAGACTGTCAAATTGAACAGCAACTAGGATCAGCGGAATGCAATTAATTTAATAATAAACATTACGTCACTTTAGGAAATACGTAATTATATATAATTAAATGAAGAGAAAATATAAGGAAAATAAACTTATTACAAAGAGAATGAACGAGTAAAAGAATCATGAATTCCTTATTTCTTTTTCTTTTCTTCGTAAGCACATAGAGTTACACGAGAATTTTCTTTTGCATTGTTATGTTCTCATAAATCACTGAAGCGTAGAAGACAAGAAAGTGCAAAATCATGGAGAGAAAGTGTTTCTTAACGGCATTTTAACTTATTCAAGCATTACACATTACGTATACTTATACAAAAGCCGCATCTATATCCGGAAACTTTTGTTTAAATAGACATATTTTTATTCGCTTTAGCTTTCTTCCTTCCTCTTGACCAGTGATGGTCAAATGGTGGCCCGCGAATAAAAATGAATAATGTATGATTTGTTCCTTTTTTAAAAAACTCCAGGCGTAACAGGAAGTGTGTGACTGGGAAACATACTTGAGTGGAAACTTGGTTTATAACTGTGAAAATAAAGTATTGCCCCAGAACTCGAAGAACTGGGAATGAGAACGTTGCTTTGGAATCCGAACCTACCACGTATTTCGTATGTGTTTTTGCGTACGTTTCTCCTGCGCATCCTAACGCATTGTCGTTCAATTCATTGTCGGAAGCTGGAGTGAAAACATTTTGTGTCATTTTTGCTGCTAATTCTATGACCTTGTACCTATTTTGTGTTTATTTTCTTGTATACTTTGTTCGCCATGGGCCTAAAAACTTCACCTTTATTCAAGTATTATTATTATTATTATTATTATTATTATTATTATTATTATTATTATTATTATTATTATTATTATTATTATTATTATTATTATTATTCCTTAAAACCTAGTGTATTAACTGCTAAAATCATTTAAGTTTCTGGGATCCAAGAATACATTAATACAGTTTCTATTATTTTAAAGAAAAAGTCTTGGAACTCTAACAGGTCTGGATCAGATTAAGTTAGTATTCCAGAGTACTACTGTCTTTTGTTTATTTAATATTTTGTTTAGAAAGCCCATTCTCCAAGGCAAGGCCACTAGTACCAGGCTATTTTTAGAAAAATGCAAATTTCATATAGTTTACTTTCAAATGATCGTACCTTAGAGTCTAATTGGTTTACATGTGACACAGGAAGCAGGATAAGGAGAATACAACGAAGATTTAGAAAGTATATGACTCACACATATTCAGCAAAACCAGATCTTAGAGACTAAAAACAAAATATTGTCTCAGCGTTCGAATTACTGGGAGAGTTTCGAAAGGTTCCACGTTGAAATATTTTTGTGTAACAAACGAAGTAGCGCCTCTATCTTTGAAGTAAAGGAGAAGGTGCAAGCTCCAAGGGATGGAGAAGTGAAATTGTCAAGAAAGGGAAGTTCCGTATAGTATTCTTGGCCATAAAACTGCCTCTTCTTGGTTGTTTGTATTCATTAAAGGTTCTCACTGATTCCCACAAGAAAACAATTATTTGTTTGTGGACAGAGAAAAGAATAATTTCAAGTCCAGTTTAAGACTGTTGTGTATGACGGTCCACCATGTCATTGGCTTATGATGAAGACATTTTGTGGGCAACAAACTTTCTGCCTATCATACAGTAACCCAGATTTATTTTCAAACTATAGATATTATTTTCTGAGCTGAATACGCATAAACTGAGAATAATTCCTGTCTGTTATGATGAATTTATTAAAATGTTTGGGAGAAAAGAAGACTATCCGTGTCCGTAAAAGGGAAGGTTCTGTCCATTAGAAATGCATATATATTTTTGCTGGGACAGAAAAATCTGTTCGTATTATGAAGGTGTCCAGTAAAGGAGATTTTGTTGTATTAAGAGAAAATTGGAGATAATCTACATTAAGAAAAAATGCGAAATGCAAAATCCAATACAGAAAACCAAATATTCGATGGAACCGTATCTTATATCACTTAAAGGAAGGAGAAACTTCTTGACGATCAGAGCTTTTTGTGACCTGTAACATATAATAATAATAATAATAATAATAATAATAATAATAATAATAATAATAATAATAATAATAATAATAATAATAATAATAATAATAATCTATTACAATTTTTGTTCTATGGTGATGAACGTTGAAATCGCAAATGGTTTTCTACCATTTCAGTTTTTAGTAGATGCAGGGTTTCTCAACCTGAGGGTCGCGAAGATAAGCGGGAGAAATAAATATAATTAGACTCTAGTACCGGAAAATATTTGTAAATATTATTTTGAATTTTGCTGTGGTAGGCATATTTTTATCTTTGTACATACTGTTAAGAACAACAACAAAAATAAGTCTACTAAACATTTTCATCAGTTGCAGAGTTGTTTAAAAATCAATTTAAATGAAAGAGGTACGATATGAAACTAATGAGTACTGCATATTGCAATGCCAGAAAAGTATAAATGCAACAAAACCTGCATATTGAAATACAATTAAAATTGAAAGCTAATGAGTTACCTGAGCATGGTGTAATTTCACTGGTACAACAATCTCCGATTCAATCTTCGTGACACACATTATCAAGTCATTTAAAATATTTAATAACTTTTTAACAACTGTCCGTTTTTATTAACCAAAATTAGAAATCACTTTATTTTATAATCGTGTGACCTAAAATTAAGGGAGTTACGAAGTTTTAAAATTTTCAAACGACCTCCATTTTGAAACAGTGTGACGGATTGGATTCGATATTTCTAATATGAAGAACTGACCAAATTTGGTTTTAGGGAATTTAGTTTAATCCATTCGCTTTTAGGGAATTTACTGTATCCACTATATACAAGAAATTAATTCTACTATTATAGAAATACATAGATATTGAGAGATCTCCGCAATAGGTGTGTTAAAAATCTCACACAAGATTATTACAAACCAGAAATTATAAGGGGCTTGCTGGTAAGAGGATGTGATAAAAAGGGGGATCGTGATAGGAATTAGGTTACTGTAGTATACAGTAATGCGGATAGAGATGGTAACCTTCTTATGACGTCGAATGGATTTAAAAAACTGTTGTCGATACCTATTATAATTTTTGTTCTAAGGCTATCAACGTTGAAACCGAAAATGTTTGATTTATACATTTTCCGGTTTGAATAGATGATTACTGCAGGACACGAAAACTATTCTTGGAGCGTTGAATCGATTCCAAAAAATGTTTATTGATATCTCTTACAGTTTTAGTTCTATGAAAATCAATATTGAAACCGGAAGAACAACTCGTAGTAAATTTGTTCCAGTTTCAATTCTGGTAAAGTGTTATGGGAAGTTGTGGTATATTTTCTTGCAAAACTGAATCGATTCCAAAAAATCTCTAGTCGCTATCTATTACCTTTTTGCTACATGGTGATCAACGCTGAAACCGAAAATAGTTTTCTACCACTTCCAGTTTGAATACAGGCTTAATGAAGGAGATGGAACCTATTCTCGGGACGCTCAATCGATTGAATGAAGCTGCTTCTTGATATCAGTTATTGTTTTTTGCTTTGATACCTGCTTCAGACAAGCAGATAAACAGTCGGATGGACGGACAGCAGCCATTCTATAGGACTTCTGACACTTACGCATAGCATAATTTATGTCTATAAAAGCTATGGTTATAAGATATGCATTCAAAACCAGGTACGCAGAGGTGATGTTGATCAACACCACATGGGTTTCAGGGAAAGATGAGCGTTCTTCCAATCGCAGTTTTGTTTCATTTCGTTCTGTCATTGCACCATATTACTATATTTCATTCCTCGTAATTTTCGCCAAATCCAGACAGAAGTATGATATAAATCAAAAATATTCGTTCCTTTTATTCTTTAAGGACTAAAGAAGAAAATCTCCTAAGCTTGAACTTAACAACTCAGGGTTGTGCTTTAGAATAGAAAATGCAGCTGAATGCTAACGATATAGGAACAGTTCATAAAGCAAGATAAAATTGGAAAAACAACCATCACGAGTAAACCCCAGACATGACTTCACCCACACGAAGCTCAGCTAGAATTGAGCTTGCAATCCTTTGCACACATCGTAAACATTCTACTATTTTAACTAACAGGTAATTCATTTTAATTTTATGTACCGTCCTCTTTTATACCATACCCCATAAATTCACCTGATGTTTATCCGAACAAAAGCAATATCTTCATTTAAATTTCTCAACGGTTTCGATCCCCATTAACCACACTCTTTATGGAGTAAGTAGTCTTGATTAAGAGTGATGTTCATGTAAAACTTATACTCTTTTTATAAAATGTTTAGTCGGTAGCTGATGTGACGTCTCCTAAAATTCAATGAAGCACTTTGCTGCATAATATGTTCCCTTGTGAACACCCTGCTTTGTTGAAGGCATACGAATACATCAAAAACATTCAAAGAATGTTTATCTTACGTTGACTGCAAATATATCAGAAACGCTTCTAATGTAATACCAACTTTTGTATTTTTCTTGTCCTTTCATTTTATTTGACACACAGCATTTGGTTTTAAGTTCAATTCGCTTACTTGAGAATTCGTACTAAACTTCCAATCGATTAAGATATTGGATCCGATGAGCAAAGGAACTCGTATCTCTTGAGAAGGTTATTCTTTCACTCAGAGGAGATTTCCTATAACTAGTTCTGAAATAGTTCTATTCTTGGTTAATACTTTTACGAACTTCTGCACTTGAACAGATATAGGAAAGTGTAGCAGTCTTTCTTTACCAACTCATATGGAAGCAACTAAAGTTTTGCCATGAATTTTTACTAGTGTTAGAAAATCCCTTTTCTTCCCTCCTTTCGCCTAATTGGAATTCCAAAATTTCCCTCATAAAAGGGAAATCTTCATCGACTTTACAATCACTGCTTTCGCCTTCCGTGCCATGAATACAGAAACAGATCTACTACATAAACTCTGATGTAAGCCTTTATACAGATTCAATGGAAATTGTCTTAAAGAGTTTATAAATGTGGAGCTTTCTATAACGTGCGTTGTGTCCTATGTACCAGAAGGAAAATATTTTTTCACAGAACAAATAGCGTGACGTGCAGACATGACGTCAGAACACGATATCACGATGCATAATAAATATTGTGTTTTCAGAAGAGAGTGAAATCAGAATACAACCACTTCAATATCACAAAACTCTGCCTTCACAAAGGAACTAACGCAAACATACGAAAGGAAAAGAAGACTATAGTTCTCCAGAGAAGAATAATATACATTATACTGACAGCAATAATTTTGTCAAGGGCTGGCTTGTGACACTATAAAGAAATTCCTTTATATCGGAAGAATATTAGTTAACATATGCAAAATCATAATTACTCAGATCTTATATAGAATATAATCATATTTCTCTGTCGACTTCTTCATTTCAGGTCTTAATTTTAAATTTTCCACTTAACCCACTTAACTGCGGAGAAAAGACACTAATCATCCTTCTCCTGCTCCACTGGAAACATGACCTCCGCTTAGCTGTTAGTAAAATGGTCTGGATCCTAGGTCCTGACTTAGGGAAGAACACCACGAAGGCAAAACGGCAGCGAAAATTTAGAGCTGGAAACAAGCAAGATTGAAATTATTTTCTAATTGCAACAGCAAATCTAATAAACCGGTTAATCGTATAATTCTAAAATAATGTACATTCGCGTGATTTCCAGTTCTAAAAAGAAAATTTCCCTTTCAAATGGCTGAACCTGAAGATTGCGGAAGGATAATGTAAACAAAAAGAACTCTCAAGGAATGGTCATACACGAGTTGATGTGTTACTTTCTTCTTTAAACAGTTTTACGATCTGTGTCGCGTTACAGTTTCCAAATCACCAAAACCTTTAAAATTCTCCATATAAATCAATGGGCTATAGAACAAAGACGGCGTACTGTTAACATTCAATTTAAGCAAAGCGTAAATAGTGAGTAAAGGAAATTCCAGACACGAAACTGCGCACCCAAAGTTATCGGATCCAAATTGTTTTGAGACGCAATGCTTGCTTCATCAATATACAAAGCTTTAAGCACAAATTAGAGTAACAACTCAACTAGTAAATCGCTGGCTATTAACCCTTATGTATTACCATGGAAAATAGCATAGAAAATACCGTGAGATCCCTTTGAGACCAAAGTTAAAAATAAGTAATTATGGTGTTTTGTACAGAAATTTTATGCAGATACATTTCAAAACAATACTTCATTATTGCACTCTAACTCAGACTGTCCCCTTCAACATCACTGACATCATCATCATCCAAAATAGAAAAGAAATACTTGACGACCTCGTCACCAGATAAAAGGCGGTACTGCAACCCACAACAGTCGTCAGTTCATCTTCTTGGGGTTGTTGATGGAAGTAAAGGACTGTAGCCCTTTGAAACTATCCACTTTGTTAATCACAAGCCATTCAAAAATATAAACAGGTTTAAAGATATGTATTGCTTCAAACTGTGGCGTGAAGAAGAAAGAAATAAGGTAACAAACAACGAAGCGTAATGTGAGAAAACTTTCTTACTTCACACCCAAATTACTTCATCACGTCCATAATGAAGTAATTTTCGGAAACAATATATTAGTAATTTCTGAGTATTATGCAAACTATAAATTTTGCTCGTTTAGTAAGAAACAATAACAACAAAGAGAGAAAGAAATAATTGATTACTTACCTTGGGGTAAGTACGACCTCAGTTATAAACAGTCATATTTTACATAACAGCAAAACAACAGCAAACGTCAGTTTGTATTCAATATATTAAAGGGAGAAAATACAATAACATACTTTTAGATACTCACGTTCATTTAAGAGATATGCTACATTAAATATCTCTGGGGACTCAAAAGGACCCCAAGGTAGTATAGAAGGGTTAAAGCTAAACAATCATTCCAAATATTGTAAATGTTTACGTATCATACCGTATTTAACTTCTAATTCTTTATAAATCTAGCCCCAATTAATGATTATGATTTCCAAACTTGATTCTACATCTCACCATGCGAAAACAGCGTACAGGATGATGAATGGCTCAGTGACACAGCGCAACATGTGGTAAGGAAATTTATTAATGGGAATTTAAGTCGGAAAACATAAAGCAAAACACATAACTCTACCCTACGTGGCAACTGACTCAAATTCACATAATTTTGACCTTCAGACTATAAATATACATACAAATAATCTATACATGAATTAATGTTTATATACTGTATTTATTTGTAAATTTTGAAAATGTATTTTCGATATTTTAAAATTTTTTATTTGAATTACAACTGTAACATTTACATATTTGTCTATAGCTTCGCATGCATGTTTTCAAAGTAGCATTTCACAGGTAAATCTATTTAAAATGAGTTTAAGAATATACTTTCGTTTCCCAAATGCTTGCAAAAATGTTACATAAGCGTACATCAGATATTATTTATTAAATTCCAAAATTGTAAAATACGTTAAGAAAGTATTTTTAAAATCCTGCATAATAATTTGTGTATGAGCCTTGCAAAGTAAACGTAACGCTTCAAAAATCTATTACATAGTTCTCTAGCTCTTGAAGAAACAATATGACTCAGTCTTTTCCCGCGAAAAACAGAACAAAGCGGACGCTAGAAAGATCGCAGCCAGAACATGAATAGAAAGGGTAACATCAAACATCGTGATTTACGATACGTTGCCAAATATTTCATGAATATCAAACAGGGTTCCAGACTACACACTTAAACAATTAAAACTTGTATTCGGTATACCGGAATATTATATTCCTGTATACCGAAGACAAGTTTTAATTCTTTGAATGTGTAGTCTGAAACCCTGATTGATCTTCATGAAATATTCGTATTAATTGGGAAGGTATGTGACTTTTTCACTACACTATAGAGCCGCTTCTTCTTACTACATGCATAAAGTAAGTAATTACTCTTTAGCATGAAAACTCATTTCAAACTGATCCCAATACGTGGTTCATTATCATAATCATAATAAGTATCCTGCAATACTGGGAGGCCACTATCATGTACTTCGGTCCTCAGTTAATAGTATAGTTTTACGTAAGCACTA
This sequence comes from Thermobia domestica, assembly GCF_964235325.1. NCBI lineage: Eukaryota > Metazoa > Arthropoda > Insecta > Zygentoma > Lepismatidae > Thermobia > Thermobia domestica. Next base: position 261,889,221 of record NC_137454.1, read on the forward strand.
ATATCCGAAACCATTGTCCAATAACTGTAGACCTTTACTTTCTATCACATTCTTAATACAACAATTTCTTCTCAAAAATGCCCTAAGAAGTTTATTCCTTTCTTTTAACTATTCCAGTATTGTTTTATTTCTTTCTCCAATCTTCGTTAACACTTCTTCTTTGAATTTTTGTTCCACCCAGCCACATTTTACCATTCTTCATGCACATATTATGAATATTTCCAGTCGCTTTTCATCGCTCTTTCGTAATGTACACTTTCATTAGGTTTCTGCCTTTATAGTACAATATACCTCACAAACATTTGATGAATCTTTTCCGTGTATCTTTATTTAACAAACTAAAAAAATATGTATTTCTTCTTTCCAGAGTTTCTTTCGTCATTAATATGCTTGCTTTTACTTCACATTATACCCTCAAAATGATTCTACTTACATGGTTAAAATCAGTCGCCTATTCTACTTTCTCTTTTCTAATTTCCACATTTCATACATTTTTCGTTCCCACACACACTACTTTAGTCTTGTGAAGCTTGATTATAGGTTTTACTCAAATTTATTAATTTTCTGTTATTTTGCCTTTTACATTATTTACCACATTACCTGCAAAGTAAATATATTACTTCTCTTAACATCTATCAAAATATAGTTTTCGCTACGAACATCTTAACTACTTCCTCTAAGCACAAGGAAAAGGAAACAATCTTGTCAGACTCACTTTCCAATTACATTTTCCTCCGTCATTCCTTATTCTATTCTAACTCTAACTTGTTAGTTTATTAAGTTGCATATCAGCGTTCGATATCTTCAATTGAACCCAAACTTCTTTATCATTCCTTTCACAATATTCCAGTTAACTATGCATTTTCTAAATATACCATACTTCCTTTTGTTTTCCAATAAAACCTTCACTGATTATTCTAAAAGTCAGATTATTCTTTTCTGTTGTAACTCAAATCACCCTTCCTCAATTTTGTCACTTGTTCTGTCATATACAAGGTTCTTTCCTAATTAGACACACTCATATCTTATGTTCAATAACACTTAAATATATGAAAGTGAGTATTAAAGGAAAGAAAGACTAAACAGTTTTTCAGTGACTAGTACAACGTTTCCTTAGGTTTTACGTTCCACAGTTGTGCCCTTCAAGCTAAAGGAGCCAGATGATTAATGAAGTGAATGATTATGAAATAATTGATGGATTGAGAATGTAGGAGGAAATGAAGAACCTTGAGAATACTCACTGACACGATGTTGTCCACCACAAACTCACAAGGCGTGGCATTAAACCAGCGACTCTCGCACCAGAGGTAAGTGAACTAACAAGTAACACTTCCCAAGTGTAACGCTAATATTTTGATAAAATGTGGCAAGTAGATACTACACATGAAATAAACGAATACGTGTTTTTTTATTTTCTGCGGAAAAACGGTTTTAGGGGGCAAAAGCCCCCGCCCAAAATTTTGAAAGTTGACGCCCGAAAGGCAAAAACAAGTGGCCCGAAGTGAACGAAATTGTACACAGATATTGTAGACGTAAAATGAGGGAATACGTGTTTCGTAATTTCCTGGAAGAAACGGTTAGGTGGGGCACGGACCCCTCCAAAACTATGATTACGAAATATCAAAAGTGCTAATAACAGTAATACAGTATGTCAGATGTATGTAAAGGACATGAAGAATTGCAACGAAACTTTGTGTAGTGACAATACGCCAAAAATAAACGAATTCGGGTTTTCTAATTTCTGCGGAAAAACTGTTTTAGGGGGCAAAAGCCCTCAGCAAAAATTTTGAAATTTGATGCCCAAAAGGCAAGAAGTGCACCGTATTGAATGAAATTGTGCACAGATATTGTAGACATAAAATGAGGTATTACGGCTTTCGAATTTTCCTGGAAAAAAGCGGTTGGGTGGGGCACGGACCTTCTAAACCGTTGATTGCGAAATATCTTGGGCATGTCATAGTTGATTCTTACTTTTTTTTCGTAGCTTTGGGTCAGTGTCTCCAAAAAGGTGAAAATGCAAAATAGGAATACAACTGACATTGTTAACCGTCCGAAAGTCCATTCAATTGGAATAGGATGATACCTCCAATTAATTAATTGAGAATTCTTCGTGTTTAGCTGAAAATACTGATTTTAAAGGAAGTTGAGTTTGGAGAAGGGTTAAGCTAAATAACAACAAAACTAGTTGAGAGAAAAGACAAAACTGTATGAGGTCTTTATACACTTTTGCACATTGCTTCTTACTAATGAGTTCTAAAATTTAGTCAGGACAATGGGAAAGAGCAATTCAGACCACTGGAAATGATAACCAAAAAGTTCGGTAGTCCATTAAAGCATATATCAACAGATCCAGTTAGGAATGCATGCAAGAAAACAACTACAGCGGAAGCTGACAAATTAGTGTGCAAAGTTTATGAGGCAGAGGATGAAGAAGATGACTCTCTAGAAGCACATAATAACGCTTATGAACAAAGCAACAGCAGGAAAATTTTGGAAGGACTTCTATGCACTGCTAGCACCATTATATTACACGCCTCGAAGATACTAACAAGAACTACATTACAAAAGAACGCTGGAAGATTAGCCGGAGACTATCACGGCTTCAAAAGGAGTAAACGAAATGAAGAAGCCATCTCAGCATTAAGTCTTCTTACAAAGCTCATGACGAGACCAACTTAACACTGGCTTCGCTACATATAGACTAGTTACATAATATAATGGAAACTAAAACAAGAGTTCTACTTTAAACAAGATTTGAAGTAGAAAACAAGGATGTTCACGATTTGTACGAGAAAATATTTATTTCTCGGAACTGTGTTAACCCACTTAAATCAATAAAATGTACATTTTAATTACTTTAGATGAAACACCATAATGAATTCAAACATCTGAGATAAAACTTTTTAATTTAATGTTCCATATTGCACCCTATTAGCTAAACGAGACGAATGATAAATAAATGTGAATGATGATAAAAAAAATGAATAACCAAGAGAGGGAGCGAGAATCCTAAAAATCCTCTCCGTCCCCAAATTGATGCCAGGATTCTTCATATTAGAGACGAGCTCTCCAACACTCATCGTGGCCACTATTAAACTACCTGTTATAATTACTTCATTGATATATTTCACCTTACATAGTTTTACATTCAATTTTCCACATTTTATCCAAATCTACGTGTCATGAAGCTAAAAGTAAAGAGGAAAATGTCACTATTTTATACTGTAAGTAAAGCGTATTACACGTGTCGATGTTGCAAATACTTATTTCTTATTCTTTGACTTCTGAGTATATACCACTTATACCTTTGGCTTCTGTAGACGCTTATTTTTATTTATTTATTTTCATTATTTAAGTTTAACGTTCGCATCGATGCTGAGGGAGGCGGAAATGATGGTAATGAATAAAATGGTGGAATGAAGAAGTGAGAGAAAACAGGAGAACCCCCGAGAAAATCCACATACACAGTGTTTGCTGTAGATCGATATTCTGACGAAAATATTCAAATTTATTTTCAATCGATGCTCCCGACCATCGCAATCAATGTGCGCGTTTTGTACGATCCAGAGTAATTAAGCGTCGGTCTACATCCAGCAGTGAAAACGTTGAGTGATATTTCTCAATTTAGACCTTGTATGGTACAATAAGTATAAGCTAAGGAGTCCTATCCTACTCCTTTAATATGCGCCTTTAGTTGTAAACATCATTGTAAGTATTTTGTCAGTGAAAGTATTATAGACCACCACAAGTATTTAATCACTGAAAACTAGCTACCTGTTCTAGACTTTCCCCTATAACTTCTGTCGCTCGTCTTGTGGTTACTACGTATGCATTTGGTGCAAGAGTTTGCCAAAACGCACCATAGTGACCAGATCCAACTTCAAACTCTAGATCTCGTCATATAGCTTTGCATAAACAGAAATTTATTAATTAATCAATTCTATGTATATTATTACGTACTTTGTGAATATAATGACAGAGAAGTGGGATATGAACTTGAGAAAACCAGAAAAATCTTGGAAACAACTAAGTAACGAAATCAAAATTTATTATGTATATTGTAGATTTCCAAGAAAATACATGAAAAGACATTTTTCTTTGAATAGCTTTCTGCGGGATAAAAATAACGCTATTCAATGCGATTGAATCTCCCTAAGTTGATATATATATATATATATATATAAAGATAACCAAGAAAGGTCTGTCGTTTTTTGTCGAGGTTTGTGTTCAATTGGCCCTCACACCGTGAACTTGCGTAAGGACAGAGTGAACATGGGACCTCCACAGAGCATTATAAGGGCGTGTATGCTGTACAAGTTCAAACTGGGGTCAAACGTCGCTGTAGCGGAGCGGAAGATATGCCAGGCCTTTGGTGAGGGTGTCATGACTACACGGACAATGCAGCGGTGGTTTAACAAGTTCAAAGGACGGTGACGAAACACTCAGAAACGCACCACGTGCCAGAACACCAACACATGTACAAAATGAAGATCTTCAGGCAGCAATTGAGGCGAACGATGGTCAGACATGTAAGAAACTGGAACTACAATTTAGTGGAGAAACCATTCGGCAGCACCCCCATCAACTTGGGAAGCACTACAACTTCAGTCGATGGGTCCCACATGATTTGACTTCTAGCCAAAAGTCAACGCGAGTAGAGACCTGTGTTTCTTTGCTGTCTTGTATGAGTAAGGAGCCATTTTTGGACAGGATGTTCACATGTGATGAGAAGTGGGTCCGGTATGAGGCTCCACAACGCCGTCATCATTGGTTATCATTCCATGAACCGGTTCCAAAACAGCAGAAACCACCACTGCACCAGAAGAAGGTCCTCCTGTGTATTTGGTGGACTGCTCGCGGCATCGTGCATCGGGAACTGCTAAGCTGGTCAGAGCATCAATGTAACTGTGTACTGTCACCAGTTGAGACGTGTTCAAGAAAAACCCAAAACTCTAGAGCCAGCATTTCTGAATCGCAAAGGGGTCCTCCTGTTACAGGACAATGCTAAGCTCCATGTGGATTGGATGACCCGGGGCATCATTCTATGCCTTGGATGGGAAACACTATTGCATGCGCCATACTCCCCGGACTAAACTGTTTTACAGTTTAAAAGCATTTTTCTTAATTATAGTCCTTAGATAAGTCACTCTATGAATAACATAAATGGGTGTAGGTACTCAAAACGAACTAACACACTGAGAGAAGGAACAGCGAAAATCACGCCCGATGCAGCAGAAGAAAATAAAATAAAATATATAAAAAAATGGTAACTGCTGAGAGTATGGTGTAAATACGAACATCAAAGTTAAACAAAGCTTTCCTATTGATTTTCACTGATGAAAAGAACACGAACTTGGACAGAGACAGAGCTCGGTAATCTTTCCCGTCCTCTGCATCTTTTGTGGTCCTCCTCCGTCGCTATATAGTAGCGTATGCGTCTTTGGTGCAGAAGACTTGGATTCGATTTCCGGTGGGAGCTTATGTGGTTCGGAGTCCATGTTAACCTGTAGATCCACGTTTCATATAGATTCGATGACGAAAGAAACGCTTAACTAAAATTCTACCTACCTATAGCAGGGCCAACAAGAGATGGTCTCTGACGTTTCTTACTACCTGAGGAGGGACAATGCAGACCCTACTTTGGTACTAGTGTAACCAACCACAGTCACTCTGTCTTACACCATTAATTAAATTTCTATTATAGATGCACCGAAAAAAGCCTTGACATGTGAGTAGTGGCAACGTCACTGCGATGTCAGAGACCTTCTCTTACTGGCTCCCCTATAATCTTGTTGTGTACGCAGAGTAATGAGAAAAAAATTGTTTCTACAGAATTTGTTTCCACCAGAGTTGCCAGCGACATTCTCAGTGTTTACCCGATTGACATATAGAAGTGACTGTGTACGTACCCAGAGGGACAAGTTCGAGTTATTGCCACCTTCGGCTGCTTGCTTAGTAACTACTGATACTCCAAAGAAGAGATGACCAAATGGTATTCTGCGAATAAATATGAAAGATTCCTTAACTCTATGCGTGACAGAAAGTGTGCAGCTGGGTATATCATAATAAACCTGAATTGAGATTTAATTTTTAACTGTGAAAGTATTTTAAACCTCTTCGTTACTAAGCCCATTCTGCAAGGTAAGTCAGTTAGTAATGGGACATTTTTTTAAAAATGTAGATTTCATAGAGCAACTTTTAAATGTTTGTACCTCATGCCCTAATTGGCCTAGAAACATGAAACAAGAAGCAGAATACGGAGAATACAGGGAAGATTAAAAAATTAATGTCTTACGGACATTTAACAAACTGTAGGCTCAGAGGGGGAAGAAAGTAAAATACGCCCCCTAAGTTTGGTTCTCGTTTTGATCTGGCCCGCGATGCGTTAAATGTAGGTCGTCACTGCTCTAAAGAATCTAATCTTTTAACGAATACAAACTCCGCAGTTTAAATACGCACCTTAATTGTGTAGAAAATTTGAACTGTCGTTGCCAGCAGCTTCATTATAATAAAACGGGAACTATAGGTTCATTTACGTTTACTACCGACAATGTGTCATACCTGTAAAGCTTTTGCTTCCACCGAAGTCGCCGGGGACAAATTTCAGTGCTTACTCGGTTACATAGTAGACGCGAACACCTTACAAACATCGTTAAAAATAATTATTATAATAAGTAGAAATAGCTTCGTAACAAATGGTGTGAAATAAGCTATCTAGTCTTCTTATCGCCCAGAATCCTGTGAAGAAATAGCATTTGTTTTACATGTAAGAAAATGTAGGGTTACCCATTCTTCCTTCCTCCCATAACCTGAAACATGCTAATGGTTCCCTACAGCCCTCCCCCTTCCCCAAATAAGTGCTGTTTAAATGTACTTAATCGTTCTATTCTCAAACATTTCCCCAGAAATACCCACATAACTGGGTATATCCTTTATTAAAATTAGTTGCTCTTGATACACTATACATACTTGGAACAAGACTTCTTAATTATCTTTTCCTCATTCAATGTAAAATTTTAATGACAACCTGTGTTATTCATCTTGAAATCACCTCTCGTTTAAGTTATCATACCAGTGTGCTCAGTCAGGGTTGGGCCATACAGCAAAATTTGAATATGTTCGCATTTGTCTTTCTTCTCTCAGTTTTATACACTACAATTTGACAGTGCAGATAGGCAAACCATTCCTTCTCCTTAGGAGAGTATGAATGCCGCAGGAATTGTATTTGAAATTTATTGGTTGTTCTACACATTTTCAACGCTTCTTCTCTCACTTTTTTTTTTTTTTTTTTAATATTTTCCTTCTGAGCTCGACAAGCATTGTTCATAATTCACGCTAAGAGCACCGGGTTTGATTCCCACAGGAATGCTATGTGATTTTGAATGCAGGTGGACACTGCGTCACTCTGTACATATGCTGTCAGCCTAGCAAAAGATACAGAAGAAGAGAAATTATTAAACATATTTGCTCTGTCGGTCTCTTTGTTTCCCCTCCTTTTGCTCATTAGGACTATCACAACAGTAACACTTTTAAAGACTTTCTCACTAATTTTTAACCATTCTCTCTAAAGTTACAGGTAAAAGAAAAATGCACAAAAAATTAATTTATATTATGAAGACGTAGAACATTTTTAAAAATTAAACACAGAACCTTCTAAAAAAAAAAAAAAAAAAAAAAATTAAACGTATATACTTACACACGCACATGAAACTATTATACAGTACAAATATGTCTGAATGTGTCCAGGTGCACTCAAAAATATGTAACAACGTTGGAAAGCGACAGTGTTTACAGACCTAATGTTGGATGTTAGTGTGTTCACCATAGATAATACTTAAAGTAAAGACAATTTAGACAACAATCATTCCATAAAATACGTAATAGTTATAGGAAAGAAACAAATCACGTTTATATACAGCAGCATAATTACTGAGGTTTATAGAAAAATTTTCGTTCTTGATATTTGAATATTTTGTTTTAGTACAAATAAAACAACACTGTAAATTTCGTCGACATTGTAAAGTTTATAAATGTATTTATTGTTCTTAATTGAAATTAATGAGTATTTATTATTATTCAAAATATCTATCAAACTCGAAAAGAGCCATATTCTTCATAATTTAACGCAGTTTTACGAAATGTAAGATTTATAATACAGTAAAACCTCGTTAGTTCGAACCGTTAATGGGGTAAGTTGACCGGATTAACGAGTGTTCATTTTTTTACGATGCATTTAAAAGGCATAGGGCTAAATACATGTACAATACTACTATACAGTAAAACGTAAAGCAAAACAGTACATACAATGTAGTACATAGTCTACATATTATATTCTATATTATGATGATATGCAACTATGTTGTAATACAAAAGCGTGTCGGGTTTTGTGATGTTACGGCTGCAGTGAAATCGAAGAAAATGCTATTAGAATTGGACAATATTTATTGATGTTAATCTGTTGAGCGTTTCAATAATATCCATAACAATGGGCAAATACAGTATACTATAGTATTTTTAACCGTCACGGGGCTAAGTGATGAATGTGATTGTTGACTTCTAACCGCGTAATAAAATTTGCATATTGTCCTTTCTTGCTTGTCCAGGATACGCTTCTGCTAAAAGTGGTACAAACACTTCAGTAATAGTTTTATGTCGCCTCACCATGAACCACTGTTATCTTAGAGCGATTTCATTATGATTATCTAGGTAATTCCACTCAAGTTAAACATATCGTGTTATGGACAGTTTTAAATACGAAATTACTATACG
>NC_137454.1:263202737-263369725 GCF_964235325.1 Thermobia domestica
ATATTGATTAATTATTATCTTCAGGCTTAGGCAATGGTTTGAAGAATTTTGTAATTTTTTCTTGCTTGGCAGTTTTTAAACGCTCCTCCAACTCAGCAGTGGCATTAGCAATTTGCCTCTTAAAAATAAGACTTCGTTCCATAGACGGATCAATTTTCATAAAGAAATCACAAAGCTCATTTGCCATTCTTAAACCTTCACTAAGATTTTTCAAATTAAATGTCACGTTTCCAGTGCTTGTTGAAGCCTCTTCTTCAATGGGCTGTGAATTGTAACATTTCCTCCAAGTCGGTTTCAGTCAAATCATCATCTTGCGATTCAAGCAATTCCTGAATGTCACTTGATTCTATCTGTTCGAACCCATCTCGTCCTATTCAATTCGCAATTTCGGCTATGTTTACAGTCAAAGTTTAAATTTGCACACATTCTTCATCATTTTCCGCAGTCAGAGCAGGCCACAGTTTTTTCCAGCATGACTTCAATGTGTGACTTCAGTTCTTCCAATGATTCTTTTATGTTTACGATGCATTTTGCTATGTCACATTCCTTCCAGCATTCCATAACATTCATATCAGGATTACATTCCATATTATCCAATACGATTTTGAAAGTTCGTCTAATGTAATAGAGCTTAAAGGACTGGATTATTCCTTGGTCCATAGGTTGAAGCAAAGTCGTTGTGTTGGGAGGTAAAAATGTCACGTTTATATTTGGATGCATAGTTTCAAAATTCGCGAGGATAATCTGGTGCATTGTCCAAAACTAGAACTGCTGTAAAATCTAAATTCTGTTTTTTAAATAAGTTTCAACTTCAGAAACAAAACAATTCCGGAACCAGTCACAAAAAATAGCGCTTGTAACCCAAGCTTTCTTATTAGCACGCCAAAATACTGGCAGGTTGTCCTTGTTTAGATTTTTTAAAGCCCGAGGATTTAACGATCTGTAAAGCATCAGTGGTTTAATGACACAATCTCCAGATGCATTAGAACATAGCAGCAGTGTAACTCTATCCTTTGCTGCCTTAAATCCAGGAGCAGACTTTTCGCTTTTAGAAATGAATGTTTTGTTTGGCATTCTCTTCCAAAACAGTGCAGTTTCGTCTGCATTAAATACTTGCTGAGGTTTGTATCCTCCATCAGCTACTAAGTTTGCAAATTCTTCTGGATATCGTTCTGCTGCAGCAGTGTCTGCAGATGCAGCTTCTCCAACGATTTTAATGTTATCCAATGATTGTCTCGCCTTAAATTTATTGAACCAACCTTCCGATGCTTGAAATCCTCCATCTGTACATTCTCCACTACAACTACTATCAGATTCTTTAAAATGAGCGTAAATACGCTTTGCCTTCTCCCGGAGCATTGGACCACTCAGGGGCACCCTTTTTTGGTTGCGGTCTTCGATCCATAATGAACGCCACTTCCATTTTTTCTATTGCTGGATCACGAACAATTTTCACTGACAGTGAAGTTGAAGCTACAGACGACCTTATTTTATCTTAGGATTTTTTTTATCGATCGTACAGTTGATTCGTTGACATTGAATGAGCGTAATAAACGACTCTCCAAGGCGTAAACGAACAAGCAATTCTATTTTCACTTTAAGCGGTAACACAGATTTTTTTCGTGTCGAAACTCGTTTCTCATTTTTTTTAGTTGACATTACTGTATAAATTAGGAAGACAGCGGTAGGGACGTGTTACTCGATCACAATTTTTTAACGAATGGATAGACGAAACAATAAAACACGCAAAGCGGCTCTTATCAAAGGATGGAACGTCTAATAATGTGGCGACATTTAAAAATATACTTTATTCATTGAGTAATAAGGTTGCTTTCATTTTGTTTGGTAACATTCTCAAAAATACCGATCCCGGCGAAGGCGGCTTATGTCAAAGTCCGAACCAATACAGCGGCGATATCATTTAACAACATACTTTAGGCAAAGTTGTAATAAGGCCTATTTTACATTTTATTAGTCCATTTGACGGCGCTTACAAAGGATATTGGGTTGGATACCTATTGGAATTCTTTTTATTATTATGTATGTACGTACTGATTAGATCCGCGAATAAAAAAACTTTAGCGCGAATATAGGAATTGGGTTGCATATTTTTAATCCGCGAATAGTGAAAACGCGAATAAGGAGCTTTTACTGTATATGAATCGTGCATTCGGGATTGGAGAAAAAATAAAGCAAGCTTAAAAACTGTTCGCGTGATCGTATGGCTTTTCGAGGTCAAAAGACATGGTCTCTCACTCAGACGGAAAACAACAATCGCTCAGCGTTTGCCAGAGACATACGAGGAAAAAGTGATCCAGTTCCAGTGCCGCGTTATCAGATTTCGGAATGAAAATTCCTATTCATTAGAGCAAATCGGCAATGCGGACCAAACACCTGTGTTTTTTGATATGCCACTCGATGTTACTGTGGAGAATAAGGGACAAAGAACAGTCTCTATTGTAACAAGCGGTAACGAGAAGCAGCGTTGTACTGTTATGCTTTGTATATTAGCTGATGGCAAGAAACTCCCGCCCTTTGTTGTGTTCAAAAGGAATGGATTTTCCCAGCGGAATTATTGTAAGAGCACAGGAAAAAGGTTGGATGGATAACGAGTTGGTAGTAAACTGGCTGCAGTGTGTTTAGGAGAGACGTCGTGGTGCTCTCTATCGTTTGCCTTCTATGTTATTGGACACTTTACTGATGTGGTTAAGAAACGTCTTCAGAAAGGGAACACAGATTTGGTTGTTATTCCCGGTGTATGTACACCTTGTCTCAAAAAGGTTGAGCGCATTCTTTATTGGTGTTTTGAGGCAAAAATTTTCAAAGTCCAACTTCGGGTATCTTCGGGAAATAGTAAACCAGGTTCGAACCTCCAAGCCAGCCTTTGCAATCGGGAAAATGTTTGCAGATGTGTTTTTCTTCTTTTAAATATAATAAGACTTGTTACCAAGTGTAGAAAAAAAGCAACATTGATTGAAATATTTAATGATACAATATTTCGAAACTTTGTATTAATGTCAGCAAATGTTTGTTTGTCATTTAGCTCTCCATACGTGATGGGACATTTAGATACGTAAACGAATCTTTCCATATGTAAAAGAATGCTCAAAGTTAATACATAGAATATAATTATCACATGAGTACTAAAATAAAAGTCAAAGTAGAACAGAAACAGCGTTTGTAGTGGATATGAATGTCATAATTGTCTTGAGAATATTTATACATCGCTAAAAGTACCTTAGCAGTAGTCCTTGTGTTAGCTCACTGGTAAGTTGTCGGACCTTAAATCATAAGGTTATGAGTTCGAATCTTATCTGGGTCAATGCCTTTTTAAAAATTATATTTTCCGCAATGCATGAAAAATTATATAAAATAATTACATTAAAATATATCAGTTGTATATATATAACATAATCATTGCAGAATGTAGTAATTATTATGTTTAAAATATAAAATCTGAGATAATTTTCACAGTAGGTCGGTATTATATATGAGAATGTTAAATGCAAGTTAGGAAAATCGTTTAATAGCAATAAATAAATTATGTAGTGTATTTATTTGCAGCTATTTGTCATACAGATGTAACTTCTCAATATTCTCAATACAGCATGTCATTTACATTCGTGAAATACAGTATATTCCTACGAATATAGAAAGTGTGTAAACAGAGTATCTAAGTCGGATCCTGCTTCAAGACACATAACTTTTCCCGATCCCCTTAACGTCACGGGAAGAAACACAAATTCTCTTTAGAACGGAATATCGTTAGTTAGAGTCTCATTCGAATACGTTGAATATGCTTTTGTATATTCATTTCTCTCTCTCCCTCTCGCTTTGTTTATGTGTTGCGGAATATCCCAAGTTGAATACAACATTTGCAAAGTATATGACCATCAGTGTAATGGAATACTGGAAATTGAAAGTCGTGTTTCTTCAGGTTGGATTTGCGTATTCACGTTAGCTCACTGGTAGAGTACGGGCTTGTTAATGAGGTCGTCTTGAGTTCAAAGCCTGCAGAGAATTATCTTTTTTTTTTTTTGTTAGTAGAATTGCACAGAAATCGGATTCAAGAAGTGGTTTACTTCCAGAAATATTTTCAGAAGCGTTTAGGTAGCCCTGAAAAGGACTGTTTTCGGGAGTTAAGGCGGGGACATTAATATTGTGTCCAATACTTATTTTATTTATTTAAATCCGCTGACTCCAACAGGAGAATCCCAATTACAGGAGTCTTACATAAAATATGACATCTATGTTATCAATTTAAAACAAACACTAGAATAAAAAAAAATTCACCCTTCTGAATTTATTACACGCCCTATTCCTCTGGGCATGGAATCTATTAAATGGGTGACAAATTTATCGCCTTCCCCTACCTCCAGCTATGCTTCGGAAACAAGATGCCACAGGTCATCTTGGGTTCTGGTGGATCTGCCTCAGTCCAACTATCCCTTAGAGTACTCTTCACTTCTGCCCACATATTTTCCATGAGATTGAGGTCTGCTCCACGAGGCGGCCAGTCAATTAAATCAATCTCAGGCTGCCCTGCGAACCATTCCTGAACCACACGGGAAGTATGTATTGGCGACTGGTCTTGCTGGAACTGAATTACACCATCAGGCTGAAATATTCGTACAGATGGCAGCATAATGTCTAAGTACTGAGCACTGTCTAGATGTCCTTCAATTCTATGAAGCTGTCCTGCTCCGCGACTGGAAATCCAACCCCAACATGAAATAGATACATGGCCACTGCGATTGCAAGCAGCCACATATCCAGGGTCATATCGGGTGCCTCTCGGGCGATACACAAAACGGCGTCCCTCATTTGATGTTGTGGATATGGATTCATCTGAGAAAACTACGTTTTCCCAATTGCGACCCACATTCGCCTGTGCAAACGTGAGACGGTAAATTTTGTGGTCGTCTGAGAGTTTTTCCTTCACGGCAGCAACACAGCCACGTAACCCGGCATGACGAATCCTTCGCAGAGCTGTATGCTTACTACCAGGAAAAAGAGAAGCTTCCCTTAGCTGTCTAGACGTCCTTAGTGGGTCTAGCCGGGCTTCGTTTACTAATCTCGCATCTTCGGCTTTGGTTGACACATGCGGACAACCAGAAGATCGTAAATTACCAGTTTGACGTGTAGGACCATATTTCCGAATCCATCGCTTTCCTGTAGAGGCCGGGACACCTACTCGCCTGCTAGCTGAAGTTGCAGAATAGCCTTCCAACTCCCATAAAGTAATTACTGCTGTACGTCTATCCATAGTTACCAATGTTCTGAGCTGTGAGCAGGAAGCAATAGGTAAAAGATAGTACCTGACGCGTGGTTGGTTAATTGCACGACACGCCTATTGTGGGGAACGACTTGGTCAACGATTCGCGAAAGAAATCTGAAAATGGTGCGCCGTAATAATAATATTAAAAACAGTTTTTATAAAGGAGTATTAATACATACGAAAAGCTGTTTAAAGAATGAATTGTTATACTGACTTTACACGAATAAAAACATATACCATATACCAAACAGATTGAGCGATATGATGATAGCTGTATTGAGACGAACACTTTCGAAGTCCAACTTCGGGTATCTTCTGAAAACAGTAAACTAAAGCTGCTGGTTCGAACCTCCAAGCCAACCTTAGCAATCGGGATAAAATGTACAGATATGTTTTTCCTTCTGTTAAATATAATAAGACATGTTGAAATGGTATTAAGTGTAGAAAAAAAGTAAAGTTGATTGAAATAGTTAATGATACAATATTTCGAAACTATATATTCACACTCTCGTTTCGTCATTGTAATTTCCATACGAAAAAAATAATTTACGTATGAGCTCAGTTATATTTCAGAAGCAGCTTCCGAAAAGCGGTCATGTTAGCTCAGTGGTACACCCCCGAGCGTTTAAATCGTGAGTTCGATACCCGTTCAGGTGAGATTCTTTTATGATATTCTACTTTCCTCAATGCATGAAAATTATGTAAAATAGTTACATTACAATTCATCAGTTGTATATATCAGTTGAATATATATATTCATATCATTTCACGACATAAGCAATTCTTATCTTTAAAATATAACATTTGAGGTATTGACAGAACTTCGGTATGTTATGTGTGAATATTAAATACAAATTAAGAAAATCGTGTAATAGCAATTCTATGGCTGTTAATGAATGATGATGTGATATTCTGTCCGAAGGCAGGTATTTGAGCTAAAAGTCCCTTGGCAAGGTGAATGGTGGTTTGCCATTGCTTTCCATGGGATGAATGTTCATAACATCCTAAGGAAACGGAACCTAGAGTTCAATATGGTATCCGAACTTGTGTCCCCTCCGCTCCAAATTAAAAGAAAAGTTGTGCTGGAATTTGATCGCTGGACCATTAATTTTCGTCAAATTAATAGCATAATTTACAGCAAAACCAGCATAAATTGTTGCTGGATCCAACATTATTTTCCAGCTTATAGGTCTCCAGAAATATTTGCCTCCTCTAAAATATCGTCGCCACTATCAACATTTACACGTTTTGGTCGTTTCCTTGAAGGGTGATTTTCCAGTATAAAGATGTTTTTATACCACCAAAAGCGCTTGTACACAACAAAAGAACTCCTCACAACACAATACGACCCAATTCTTTTGGTTCGTTCGGGCTTGTAGCAATGTTGGATTATCGCATTTTATCAACTTTCGCTTTCAACTTATACTGCCAGATCTAGAAAATAAAATTACTGACAGATATAGGGCCATTCCTACCATCTCCCACGAAACCTATAGGGACATCCTGCCAAACCAGTATTTGAATTAAACTTCCGAACTAGAGGGGGATGTTTTTGATAAATATATAGAAAGAAAATACTTATTCCATGTAAAAATATCATGTTATTTCTGCGAGCCGGGCCGGGGATAAACTTTGACGAGAGGGGATTTCCCCGCCATCCCCCAACATTAATCGCTAGTAGTAATGTGAAAAAGACAGAAACAACAGAAATATCATATTTCGCAGCAATAAAGAGTCTTATTCGCCTTTCAGACCAAAAATAGAAGTTCATGTATTCGTGCGCGCCCGCGTGTATATGTTTGTGTCGCAAAATAAAGTCCTAAATCGATGCTGTAATAAATTTCCAATTTACAGAGCTTTTCTTTTTTAGAAACTAAAGAAGGCTTTAATTCTGAAAATTAACCTTGATTAATAATAAATCTCATAAAATGTCTATTGCCCCAATCACTTTTTTGTTCCTGGAGGCATTAACGCTCAACTTAGAAAACTCAATAAATGTAAAATTACTAAATATACAATTAAATGTAATTCATAAATGTTGCGAGACTGCGAGAAGTCTCGTGAGACTTCTCGTGCGAGACTTAACCGAGTCTCGTCTAGCGTCTCGTCTCGCATGGTTTAGTCTCGTCTCGCGTCTCGCATAAAATTTTCACTCTCGTCTCGTGTCTCGTATCGCAAATGCGAGACGAGACGAGACTTCTCGCGTCTCGCGTGCATCCCTATAAGAAAGTGCATGTGCACATGTATAAAATAGAAGGAAAAACGTAATAAAATGTGCTCAAAATCAAGAAAAGGCAGAGTTTACTTTTTAAAATTTTATTGAGCTTCGTGCCAACCATGGTGGCGCTTCGCAGCTAGTCTGTCGACCTTACTCATATGTACGGAGACATCGTCGTATACTCTCGCCCCGAGCGCTGATTTTCCATGCCACGGCACTGTTCACTATAAAAAAGAAATGGATTCTACTATTATAGAAATAGGTATGTTAAAAATTCCACACAAGCTTATTATAAAACACAAATTATAAAAGGGTCGCTGGCGAGAGGATGTGATAAAAGGGAATCGTGATAGGAATTAGATTGAGAACCACTGGCCTAGAAAAATTTTAACGAAATTTCTTATAGTCTGAAAAAGAGTGCTGTCGGGTTACCTATGGTGAATGGGAGGGGGATACATATAAAAGATTGCTAGAAAATGATCGGTATTAGTGTCGAATTCATAGTTTTCGGGGTCGCTTAGATAAATAGTGTGACTTTCGATTTCGCTTAACTCCGATTAAGCTCTCATTAGTAGGGATGGGCACGAGCGACTTTTCTTTGAAACTCGACTCGACTCGAAACAGACATCCTTGAGGTCTACTCTAGGACTCGGCGCGAAAAATATCCTCCAACTCGACTCGGATTAGAGTCGAGTCAAACTAAAACGAGCCAAATCTTGTGTGTAGTCCTACCTAGACAATACATAGACAATATAATTATTCTATTATCAATTATACTACTATTACTACAAATAATAATAATAATAATAATAATAATAATAATAATAATAATAATAATAATAATAATAATAATAATAATAATTATTATTATTATTATTATTATTATTATTATTATTATTATTATTATTATTATTATTATTACAACACCGTGTATAAACATGAACGATAGATGGTTAGTAATGGAATACTAAAAGCTAGTTGACTGCCGACGTCGGTAGTCATGACGTCTACAAGGCAAAGACATCGTTCATTACCCTAAGCTGTAAGCGTCGGTGGACTACAGATGGTCAACTATTGACCTCTCGCCAAAAATTGGTGGCCCCGCAGCGACAATCCGCGGTGGCCCCAGTTCCATTTTGAAAACTTTACTACCAGCGGCAGAGACGCGATGAAACGACAACGAACCACAAAATTACTCTCCCAAAATATGTTAAAATGCCTATATATGTGATTTGTTTATATTTAGGTGAGTCAAAAAAACACAAAACAAATACCCCGGGGTGGACGCGAACTATCAATATTACGATTACTAGGCACGTGTTCTTCTGATTTCCCTACGGAAACGATCATAAAAAGCTTGCTTGTTGATGGATAAATCATTGACGTCTTAATTTAGCCAATCAGACAAACCCCTACATCTCGAGTTCTAGGACGTGATACCGTGAACCGTTTCAGATTTATTGCTTTCTGGTGGGGTACTATCTATGTGCAAAATTTGAGCATAATAGCCGACATGCATCTTCGGTGCCTCTTATCTTTAGTACAATTTTAACCAGAGATGGTGTGGGTCAATGAAAATTTGATTCACGACCCACCATGATCCAGTATCACCCACCACCCAAATGACCCATTGGCCCACTCTGACCCATCATCCATCGTGATCTACTCTGACCCACCACCAACTATGAACCACTCTGAACCATTGCGACCAACTCCGACCCATCGACATCAACTCTGACCCATGATCCACGTCCTCTTCTCCGTTGACTAAAGAGGCTACACTTGTTATAAAATAAGACTGTGAAATTATCACTTACCGGAGTTTGAATTTCTACCGTCAATGGCTCAAGCACCTCTCTGTTACTATGCTGGTGGATCTGACCTTTACGATATATAATGGCAAAGTGTTTCCCAACTTCCGAATTAAAATGAATTTAAATTTATCATATATAATTATTTCTTTGTTGCCTTACAGACACATTTCAGTAGAAAATAGGATGAAATTTGAAAGTCTCAAATCAAGGAAAAGTAGACCAACGTAAAAAAAGAAAGAAAAACTAATTTTCTATATCATTAAGCACCTGGAGTGCCACTCTTTATCTAATCCACCTCGAAAATTATGGATTCGACACATATAATTTTCATGTCAGCCCCTTTCATTTCTCCTAGGAGAGCAAACGGATACTGCCACCGTTAGGACTAAATTTGGTCTTAAATGACATTAAAATTTCTACCAATTAATTTAGCGACCAGTGTTGCATTTAAAAGCTCGGCGCCTCTACGCACTTTTGCTCTCGGCGCCCCAATAACTACATATTTCTCCTCCCCTTCATCCCTAACTTAAAAATAAAACTTAATTCGAATATGCTTAGTTAGTGAATTTATTACATTTAAATACCACTCACTACATGCTACAGCTAGAACTACGTAACAAAAAATAACAAATGTGAAACGTGTTCTGAATTATTTTTAGATTTCTTACGCTATTATTATACATATTAGAACAGTAAAAGAGGATTGTTCATGAAATAGTATATTTGCTCTTTATTTTTAACTTTTTCATACGGAAAAAATTAAAATATCATTCAAGTTTTAAACTTTGCACTCTGCAAATATATTGCCCTCTAGGCAATGGGACTAATGTGAAATGTGGACTAATGTGGACTAATGGGAAATGCGGCACTGTTAGCGGCGCTGAAATTTTACGATTCGATTCTAATATCGGTTGATTTCGATATTTTTATGTCGCTACGTAACCACCCTGGGTGCTAATGGGAACTTAATTGTACTTGAATTGAAAGTAGAACTATCCACCTAAGCGACCACGAAGCTATGGATTCGATACTAATATCGACCAGTTTCTAGCATTTTTGATATGTATCCCGACAGTACTCTTTTCCAGACTGTAAGAAATATAGTTATAATTGCGCTAGATATATCAGAATTATGTTGAAACACACACATACATCCACTTTTATATTCTGTATAAATAGAGAGTGAGCGAGCGAGAGAGAGAGAGCGACTAAAGGCATCACCACTTCCACATTGCAAAAGCATATATCAGGAATTGAATTGAAAATCTATGTAAAGACTTTCTGCTGTGGCGTGCTTCATAAGGGCAATTCCAGTCTGCTCACGTGACCTTTTGGGGTTCATGAATTTCTTGCGAGCGTTGCGACTTTGGATTCTCTGTTTAAACCTTCGGTTTATGCATCGAATAAGTTTTCAAGAACATAAATGACATGCTGTATTATGAATGTTGAGAATTACCCTCTATATGACAAATAGCTGCAAATAAACACGCTACATGATTTATTTATTGCTAGTGAACAAGTTTCTTAACTTGTATTTAACATTCTCATATATATAATACAGACCTACTGTGGACACCTACCTATTTCAGATGTTATATTTTAAACATAATAATTACTACATTCTGCAATGATTATGTTATATATATACAACTGATGTATTTAATGTCATTATTTTATATAATTTTTCATGCATTGCGGAAAATATAATTTTAAAAAAAGGCATTGACCCAGAAGGGATTCGAACTCACAACCTTATGATTTGAAATCCACCAGCTTACCAGTGAGCTAACACAAGGACTTCTGCTAAGGTACTTTTAGCGATGTATAACGGTTCTCAAGAAAATTATGACATTCATACCCACTAGAAACGCTGTTTTTATTCTACTTTGACTATTATTTTAGTACTTAGGCGATAATTATGTTCTATGTCTTAACTTTAGGATTCTTTTACATATGGAAAGATTCGTTTACATATCTAAATGTTCCATTACGTATGGAGAGCTAAATGACAAACAAGCATGTGGTGACATTAATACAAAGTTTCGAAATATTGTGTCATTAAGTATTTCAATCAATGTTGCTTTTTTTCAACACTTGATAACAAGTCTTATTATATTTAAAAGAAGAAAAACACATCTGCAAACTTTTTCCCGATTACAAAGGCTGGCTTGGAGGTTCGAACCTGGTTTACTATTTCCCGAAGATACCCGAAGTTGGACTTTGAAAATTTTTGCCTCGAAACACCAATAAAGAATGCGCTCAACCTTTTTGAGACAAGGTGTACATCTCTACTGCAACCTTTGGATATATGCATCAACCGGCCTTTCAAGAACCTCTTGCGGCGACTGTACACTGAATGGATGGCGACTGCAGTACACGAAACTACGCCAACTGGCCGAATTAAGAAACTTGCACTTCGCCTTTCGTGCGAATGGATTATTGAAGCATAGAATTCAATTCCAGACTATCTTGTCGTCCGCAGCTTTAAAAAAATACTGCATTTCTAATGCCAGCGATGGGAGCGAAGACTTTATTCAGTCCGATGGTGATACGTGCTCCAGCTCCTCGGAAGACGTCGGCGACGAAGAAAGCTAGGCACGGGGGTGATTTCTGTTAATAATCATAGTATTGTTGGTTTGTCTCTGTGTATAACGATTTTAATTATTAAAAGTAGGATGAAAAAGACATTGTACCGTTTTTTTTTTTTTGTTTTTTGGTTTTGAGAAAATTGATGTGATTGAATTACACGAGTTTTTTTTTTTTTTTTTTTCAATTTTAACGTTCCAGAAATTGGGTGGGAGCGGCATACACGCGTAAATACGGTATATTCTTTCTGTAGATTTAAATTAAATACTTACTTCCGTTCCGGAGGCGTGGCGGTGTCATGATTCACTTCACAGTCACCGCAACATATCAGATGCACTGTTTGGCACAATACTTGTACAAAAGAAAATACTGTATTGAAGATGGAATTCATTTTAACGAAGGAGTGTACAATTTGCTCTAATCATTTATATTTTGAATAACAATTGCGGGACAACAGTTAGAAAAACGGCTTGGTCTACGCAAAAACAGATAGCAAAAGTATATATGCATAAATAATATAGAAAATTAATCTCTCTATATGTTTGTGTGGGGTCCACGAAACATAGTATAATTATAGCTATGCTCAGGGGTGTAGCCAGCAGGTTTATGTAGGAGGGGCCTGTCGTTTCTGAAGGGGGGCCAGCTACAATGTATAAAACAAAAAAATGTGTTGCAGCTAGTGTTTTTGAGGCTTGAAAAAACCGGAAAATTTTGTTTTCTTTCTCCGAAAAACTAAAAACACTGGTTCTTAGGCAGAGTTGTATTGAAGTATGATTAGCGTCATACTAAGGCCTGACTACTGGCGGAAACATGTTAGTCGTACTCTTTAGTAGGGCACTAATCACGTGTCAAAACAACTCTGCATAAGGCCTACTGTTTTAGCTTATTATTATTATTATTATTATTATTATTATTATTATTATTATTATTATTATTATTATTATTATTATTATTATTATTATTATTATTATTATTATTTTTGCATTAATTTATTTATTTTTGCTTTTTCTTTATAAATTATAGCCCAGGTAGTTTTTACTATGTTTAACCAAGAACTGCTGCCCCGAACCAAACATTATACCTTTGTGCATAACTATTTCAATTTAAGCCGCTGTACAGGAAACCTATCAACATAAGATTGATTTGCTTTGAAATTGCACTCAACAGTGGCGGCTCGTGCTTTGAATTTTAGGTGGTGCACAATAGATGACCTCTTCTTTTTCATTATTATTATTATTATTATAAATAATAAGTTTAATAATAATAATAATTATTATTATTATTATTACAGTAAACCCTCGTTAACACGAATTCCAAGGAACTGAAAAATCAGGAGTTCGTGTTAAAAAAAATTCGTGTTAACCGGGGACCCAAATTTTATTATTCGAATACATTTTCTCGATACATACGCACTACAGTATACAGACTATACATAACACTACAGTTTATTATGTATATCATAGAAAACACTAGAGATGATATCGAGACGAGACTCAGTAATCTTGGTCCCCTCTCGGTTCCAAATTCGAGACAAGACCAAGACTATTCTCCGTCTTGATACCATCCACAGAATTGTATCGAGACGAGACTAAGAGTTTCGGTCTCGTCTCGATTTCGAAAAGCACGACTCGGTCTCAAATTCGAGCTAAGATCGAGCTCGAGACTAGTTTCGGTCTCGGTATTATCCTCTGAAAAGTGAAAAGAGTACAGTAAGTTTATTATTATATCTTCGAAGATTAAAAAAAAAAAAAGTTTCCACGCGGAAAATCCAGGTCAAGTTATAAAATTTATAACTCCCCTAGCAGGTTGGGTACAGCATTGTCACAAAGGAACAGACTATTCCCCTTCAGGCGAGAACCGTGTCAACCAATACTGCAGGGGGAGGGACGGTGTTGAAGTTCCAGTTCCAAAGTATTTTGTTTTGGAAAGGCTGTTTTTGTTTGCAAAAGATGTGCAAGCATATGGATCCTTATGAGGCAATGCATGGCGTGATAACCCCCTTCTTACTGCGCAAACCCCGCAATGGCTCAGAAGCTGTTAAAGCTGGGGAGTTTGGCAAATTCTCAATCAGAAAGCAACTAGCCAGCCCCGTTTCAAACGCACTTATTTAAGAAAAGATGATGTTGACAATGGAATGGAAAGTGATTTAGCACAAATAAAAAATGAAAATATTGGAAGGAGGTTTGTACAGTACAAACATGCAAACGTTAAGGGAAACCGCCACTGGCACTTAATTTCTTTCAGATTTCCTAACAAAAATATTTGTTTATTATTCGTGACTAAAAAAATATAATTATTTCATTAACAGCTATATCTCACTTTCTGTATTATTATAGTATTAAAAAAGAGTGAATGAAATTCAAACTGAAAACCTGAATAAAAACGTCCTTTTTCACCAAAGTTTCCATCTGATAATTTTTTTTTTTTAATCCTTTTAGGATTTTAGGTAACTTTTCTTACTATAGAGTAGTATCGTTTTGACCACATATTTAGGTTCTATAACAGGTATTTAAGCCATTTCTTTTTATTCGTCAAGTCAAGGATGGACCAAAGAACACCCCAGATGCATTTTGGAACCGGATGGTCAATTTGGCGGCGCCAAGTGGGGGCGAAGGGACGTAACTTTCTCCTTTTTTTCTTAAGGCAAATTTCAAAGAAATGTACGCCTTTAGTTTTCAAGATATCAGATTGAAATTTTGCATACGGATTGTGCTCCCTTTGGGTGTTTCTTAATTTTTTTTTTGGAGATCCCTAAATGAAACCGGGGCCGGACCCAAGTGTTTCAAGGGGGTGATTTTTCTTTCAGAAAAATTTCCGGTTTTTCTCGATTTTTGCGGTTCAAGTGTATGATACGGAAATGTGAGTGGTATCGTTAACAAGGGCTCGTTATACTGAAGGAAATCTCGTTTGAACCATGATTCTAGGCCAAATAGTAATGACGCATGAAATAAATTATCATCTATATATATATATATATATATATATATATATATATAATGGGTCATCTTCACCCTTTCAAATACAAGATTAAAATCTTTACACATATTATTAACGTAACAACGTATTTTTTTAAACGAGAACCTCAGATCCCTACGTGAAGCCAGGCCCGAGCCAGAGAGGCTCCTTCCCTTCTCTTTTTCTTCCATGTTCTCATTGCTGATGTATAATACGCACAAGCGAGTGGTGCCGTTGGAAAGTATGCTTTATCCTGAAGAAAACGGGGAATGAACCATGATCCTACGATAAATAGTAAGGAAGCAGCAGCTGTTTGAGTGAAAGTTTAAAATTTACCTTAAAAAGTGGCAATCCTAAAAGGTTAAAACACTAGTTCTAGAAAAAAAAAAATACGATGTACTTACAAATTAGTTTAGTACCATTGTTTAGTGAATGCTGTTAAAACGTTTGTCTTCAACCTGTCAAATATAAATCGCAGTAAATTGGGTAATCTGCTGTCACAAACAGTATATCATACTATTTTCCGATCGGTATAAGAAAGAGACAACATACTGTTTTTCGATCGGCGTAGTAAAATAGTATTTTTCCATACTATTTTGCCGTAAATTATTAATTGTATGTAAACTTTGATATTTTTAAATGACTGAAGCGAGGTAAGCGAGGTAACTTACGATGATATTTTAAAAGCTGGTCATTTAGAGAGGCCAGGAAATCATTTCGGGCGGCCTGGCCCCAAGCCCCCCCCCCCCCCCTTCGTGGCTACACCTTTGGCTATGCTTCCAACAACAATAAAATTATATTATACTAACCTTCGTCTAGGTGATGCTTCGTCCCCAGATCCCCAATTTGCTCGGCATAAGGCCTTGCACAATATAGCACATGCTCCTACGTGCTACTGTGGCACAATATTGATCGCGTTCTTCCTTCTGTCTTTCATATAGAATTGGATTGAGCTAAAACTGTGTCACGAAATTCAAACACCTCGTAAGGCATTTTAATGAACCACCCCCACCTCTTTTCTTTCTTTTCTACGTTAAGTGAAAAAAAAAACGCTCAAATACACGTTGAATTGTTTTAAATGAAAGATCAAACTACCAACCTTCATGTTTCTAACTGCAAGGGATACCGAGATAAGGGTAAATAATAATAATAATAATAATAATAATAATAATAATAATAATAATAATAATAATAATAATAATAATAATAATAATAATAATACCCCTTTTCTTCCCTACTAGGTAAAATATCAAAAACGCTGCAATACGTATTGAATTATTTTACGTGAAAAGTCTATAAACTACGTTATATATTTCTAACCTTTAAAGATTCTTAGATACTGATATCTTATAATATTTGCAATCCCCGCCACTTTTTTTTACCTCTTTTTTTCTCCGTTTAACTAAAATATCAAAAACATTGAAACGTGTGTCAAATTATTTTGAATGAGAAATGAAATGAAATGAAATCTTTGAGTTTTACGTCCCACGGCTATGCCGGTTAGGCTAAAGCAGACGGTGATGATGAGTGATGAATTAAATGGTGGAATGAAGAAAGTGGGAGGAAACAGGAGAACCCCGGGAAAACCCACGCACGCGGTGTTTGTCCACCACAAAGTTCACTTGGCGGGGGCTGGGATCGAACCCGGGATCCCAAGCACCAGAGGTGAACGCTCTACCACTGAGCCACCGCGGCCCCTTAAATGAGAAATCCAAATACCAAATTTCAAGTCTCTAGTTCCAAGAGATGGTCATCTTATTAAAATAATTTCCACCCCTTCTTCTTCGAATTTCAAAAAAAAAAAAAAAAAATCTTTCCTAAATAGAATTTCAAGTTTCTAGCTTAAGCGGTTTGGCCTACGCGAAATTATTCACTCAGGATTTCGTCTTTTATATATGAATTACAATAACAAGATGAAATGCCATTAGAAGTCACAATGAATCCCTGGTCCCTTCCTAATGTTTCCGTGTTGAACGCCAAAAGTCACGGCTCTCTTTGTTGATCTAGTAGCTAGCGAACGTATCTACGATCTTTGATGCATCAGGTTCTGTGGTTTAATTCCAGGTGAGTGAGAATTGAACGCACTACAGTGGTTCAGATCCAACTTTAAACTCTAGTTCCTGTTCTGTAAAGCATCCTTTTTGACAAACGAGGTAAATACATACAGTATTAATAAATCAACCAAAATCTCCTCTCAGGTTCAGAGAGCTTTCCGGTAAGGAGCGCTGAAGATTCTATATTTCTCTATATTCAAGGTAAAGGTAATTGAGTTCAAAAAACCCTTTGGAGGTGCAGTCGCCCCCTACGCCCTTTCCGTGGATCCGCCAGTGCCCAGAATATTGGTTCTGTAGTTCTTTTTTAAGAATTTCATTATATTTTTGGGGTGAAAACTTTACGCTTAGTGATTCAATGAAATTCAACTATTCACATTAGAGTTTCATTACTTCTGAATATATGTTTAATCTTTGTTTCCGAGTTTATCAACTGGAAC
The DNA here is from genome assembly GCF_964235325.1 of Thermobia domestica. NCBI lineage: Eukaryota > Metazoa > Arthropoda > Insecta > Zygentoma > Lepismatidae > Thermobia > Thermobia domestica. The sequence continues at coordinate 263,220,080 of NC_137454.1, forward strand.
AAATTCTGTTATTAATCTTTCGTTCACCTTAGATTTTTAGTTGTATGAAATGATGTGTTTCCGCTAGTGCTATTGAGTAAACTTACTGTTAACGTATTCACAGTTTAACAGAAAGTCAGTTATATTTATTTAGGGAGCAACTTACTACTACCCCTTCCTTAAAAGCGATATCGCCGAAACCAGCACTAATCATTAGTGCTTCGCAGTAGCGTAGCTAGAGTTTATATATATATATATATATATATATATATATATATATATATATATATATATATATATATATATATATATGTGTGTGTGTGTGTGTGTGTGTGTGTGTGTGTGTGTGTGTGTGTGTATTCAAGGTGAATGTTTCCATCTTTCTTGTTCATGATTTTACTCTTTGGAAAACAGTGAAAATATAAGAATTTAGTACCTCAAACAACTAGGATTCATTAATGCAATTGATTTCTAATATAAGTAAATAGTTATTTAATCATGGCGTTTAAAATATGTGTAGCTGGTTGACTTAAGTGGAAGCAAACACACTTTTATAGGTAAAGAAAATAACTTATAGGTTCATGCCTCTACTTGAAGAGGATCTTTCTATTCGTGTGAGCAGCAGCAAACATATCCACAACTTGTTAAAGATCTAACGATTTAGCAATTTTCTTCTCAATATAAAGTAACACTAAGTTTTTCAACCTATCATGAGTCATTGAATTGCGTATACAAGTCTTTAATCTTTTCAAACAAGAGAATGGCCTTTCACATGTAGCACTAGAAACTGATATAATCACAGAGATGATACCTAGCTTGTAGGTTTCTAGGAATGCGTTTTTGTAGACACAAAGAAATCAACCAAATTCGTTAAGGAATCAGGTTTGCTTTTCTTCTCGTCTTCATACAACTTAATTGTTAGAGCAACCCCCATTATGCTTTATTTCTTGTTTAATTATGCTTTTTTTAAAAAAAATATGCTTTATTGTTAATTTCAATGATTATTTTACATTAATCGTGTATAATGTATAATATAATATTTATTATACATTAAATATTCTAAATATCTTGATCTATTTATTGATATTTTTTTGCAACTAGTTTCTCTCATATTTAATGAACTTTCTACTTAATTCATTGTAAAGAGATGTGCTTTGCTCGAATAATTTTTTTTCTATCATTTGTGTGCGCCTTACAGGTACATATATACAGAAAGGGAAAGTAAAAGATGCCACTAAAAGTACAGAAAGTGCTTAAGTTCAAAAAGTAAACATAACAATATAGTAGGAGTTCTTGCATACTATTCATTGTTGGCGGAAAAATTTCTTCTTTTACTTTTTTCTTTTCTCCACATCAAAGGATTACACCGAAAAGTTTACAGAATTGAAAATAAGCTTTTCATTGTTGCATTGTTATGTTCTCAATGATTTTGCATTGTAAATATTGGTTTTAAAAAATATTAACACAGTATGTTAAAATTTTCAGTTAAAGAGAATTTTCCAAGAATTGTGCTACATATTTTAAATTATGCTTTATGCTTTATTTTCTAAAATTATGCTTTTAAAACTAGTTTCTTCTGGAGTCTTAGACAATCACAATCATGTTCAAGGTACCAACCATATGTATGTGTAAATTGCTGTTATGTTTTATATGCTTTTTATGCTTTTGGGTTGCTCTATTAATTGTGTTTGGGAGGATTTTGAGTTCTCACTTTAATGTTTGCAGATCACTCCATAATGCTGGGCTATAGGCTCGACAATGTTGTAATTTAAAAAAACTTTTTACTTTTTGGATGTAGAGTGGTGATTGATCTGATGATTTTGCAACATTATACAAAGCGGTTTTCCATATCAGTGATTGCCTATCAATAGTAGGGAGAAAAATGTCTCTTGATAGATATATTATCTTTAGAAAATTCGTTTTCTGCATCCAATGAAGGAAAAGATTCATCCAAAATGAATTGTGATATTTCGATGGCGGATGTCTAGTTCGTTTCCACGAGGAACCCCTATATTCTATTTGTTTCCGGCTCTGGAATTCGAGACCATTTTCTTTGCACATCTCCAAACATACTTGATAAATTTGTTCGAATATTGTTAAGATTCTAAAATGTTTCTACGTTCATTGTTTCTTTAGATAATTGTTAAATTTTAAAAGCATACACATTCGTGAGATGCAACAAATCTTCGAAACCTTCTAATATAGGCACTATTTTTATCACTTCATATATAGGGATAATTATCAAAACTATTTCAAACTCTAGCGAACTTTCTTATTCACATTGATGATTGAAATTCACAAAATAAAAATACACGCATACATATCACTACATGAACATAATCATACCTAAACATAATTTTTGTATCAACAAAATAGTATATCTATTCACAAAAAGAATACATAGAAATACCAAAAATGTTTATGTACATAAACGCAACTTTTGATTACTGAATTAAAGAATTAAGGTTTGGCCCTGAAAGCTATGCGATATTTCCACAAACACTACATTTTATGATTTGGAATCTTATAATATATATAGGCAGGAAAAAGAATACAATACAAATAAATACAAAGAAAGGTAGCTCTTGGGTAAATTTGATTCTTATGTACAATAAAATACGCATTAAGAAAATAACTGTTTTCATCGAGGAAGTGAGACATTACATTCTAGTCATCCGGCCACTTTATCGGTACTTGTCAACCGATGGCATTTGCGTGTTAGCAACAGGCATCCACCGTAGAGTCATAGTACATAGGCCCCTGTAACACGCCTTGCTGGCTGCCAGGCTGAATTTTGGGGGGAAAGTACCCAAAATGGCGGACTCCAAATTCTTATCCCACGGCGAAACTCAAAGTTATAGCATGGCACCAGTAATCTTAATTTTAGCAGCCCGAAAACATTTCCTCGTGTACAGATCACACTTATTTTCCCGTTGGAATGATGGAGGTAAATAAATATCAGAAATTCCAGATTTGTTTACCGCATGATAATATAATGTGTTGAAAACATATTTTATGAAAAAAAAAAGGAGTAAATGGATATGATAATTTGTAAAAAAAAGTGATAGTGCTTAAGTGAATTATAAGAAAAAGCCTTGAAAAGTAATCAAGAGGAACCATTAATATGTTTTCCTTTGTTATAATAACTTGTCCTAAGGGACAACGGTGATAGAAACTAATGAGACTTTATAATTGCAAAAAAAAAAATCATAAACACTTAATTTGAAATTAAAGATTGATAATATTTGGTAATATAATGGGGATTCAGGCTGGCACAGGGGGAAAGTGAAACGGAGGCAACAGAGACTTTTTTTTTTAGCCATGTGAAAAGAGATTAACCTTGGACTTCGGGTGAGAGGTTACCATATACTCATGTGAGTTTCAATTGCTACCACTTGTAAAAGTTAGCTAAGAAAGACAGTCTGAGCATAGTTTTAGTTTCCTAGCGTAATTAGTTTTTGTGACAAGTAACTCGTATATGCAAATAGCATCGTTAATATCATCTTGTATGTTATAATTGTCTTTGTGTAAATAAAATTGTAATTAAGCATTTCGAGGTAAATCAGGTTCTTTTACTTCTACAAAGAAAAGATTAGAATTTACCTCTTATGCACAGATACGACAGCGTGGGATACTGTCGGTCAGTAAATAATATAATCTGAAGTCATCTACCATACGTAACTAAATATAATTGATTAATCATTTTTATTAATCAATAAATAGTTGTTTGGTAGATAAACTCATAATAATAATAATAATAATAATAATAATAATAATAATAATAATAATACCAAATCATTTAATGGATGCTATGCATTTGTTCTATGTCGCCATAATCAATGGAAATCAATTACTTAGTGTACGAAGACTTTTTTCGTCCAACACAAGTGTAATGTTTTACTGCAGTGCATGTTATTTGTAAGTATGCATATCATATTTTAGTATGACTTTCAACATTGAAGCGAATGAGAATGCCGACTGATTTTCTATTTTTCTGGTTGTTTGTCAAAAACAAAGGAGATAACTAGATAATAGACAGAGGTTAAAATGAATGTCCAGGTGGCGAGGCCAATACAAGCATCCCACAGATTTCCGTGAATTAGATCTTCCCGTACTACAAACTAAAACGAGTGGAGCTATTTTATTCGGAACGCAACGGTATTCTGCAGTTCGTAACTTTGTTGTCGAGAGATGTTTTGGAAGTACTGTAGTTTCACTTATAGCCACTGGCAACTCACCGTTTGTCGACCTATAATAGCATCATCTGTGTGGGGTGAGGCCACTAGGGGGCCTCTTCCCCCTTGGCTCCGCCACTGGTGCTTCGATAAAGTATCACTCTTCACATTAATGCTTCAATTCATACGTTCATACCTAGGTATATGAATGTTAAGGAGTGGTTAATGTGAACGTCAGCGAACATTACACACACATACACAAACACTAACCATTGCAGATCGTATGAAAATAAGATCTAATAAAAAATAATTAATTGTTACAAGAGAAGAAGAGTGTCATTACTATTTTCAGTTTGTTCAGCATAGATGAAGAAAACAATTAAAATTTTGATAACATTCGATGTGTTGGTAGAATTTGGTAGCCACTTTCAGAAATTCCATATACAAAATAACTATCGTATATGGATCGGATCGATGGTTTGGCAGACGTACTTCTTTATCATAGCAAAATTTTAAGTGCTGTGTCATAATAAGTTTCCCTCAAATTTAAGTATTTTCTTTCACTCAAGGTAAGTGAAAAAATAGCTCAAAGGAACATTTGGAAATTTTATAATTTATTATTATTACATATAAATACATATAGATTTTTCAAACATATAGATTTTTTAATGACATAGGCCTCTGGATTTTTTCAGATATGTTTCCACTAACTTAACATAAATTTAAAGGTGTCATACTTGCATATAATGGATACAAAATATGAAGAAATTATTGTAAAGTATTATTGAATTATCTGCCTATATATTACAGACAAAGTATATTTCAAGTAGAACATATTTTTTACCCTATTGTTTTCTAGTCCGACAAGGTACCATCGAGTAAGATTCTAAAATGTTTCTACGTTCATTGTTTCTTTAGATAATTGTTAAATTTTAAAAGCATACACATTCGTGAGATGCAACAAATCTTCGAAACCTTCTAATATAGGCACTATTTTTATCACTTCATATATAGGGATAATTATCAAAACTATTTCAAACTCTAGCGAACTTTCTTATTCACATTGATGATTGAAATTCACAAAATAAAAATACACGCATACATATCACTACATGAACATAATCATACCTAAACATAATTTTTGTATCAACAAAATAGTATATCTATTCACAAAAAGAATACATAGAAATACCAAAAATGTTTATGTACATAAACGCAACTTTTGATTACTGAATTAAAGAATTAAGGTTTGGCCCTGAAAGCTATGCGATATTTCCACAAACACTACATTTTATGATTTGGAATCTTATAATATATATAGGCAGGAAAAAGAATACAATACAAATAAATACAAAGAAAGGTAGCTCTTGGGTAAATTTGATTCTTATGTACAATAAAATACGCATTAAGAAAATAACTGTTTTCATCGAGGAAGTGAGACATTACATTCTAGTCATCCGGCCACTTTATCGGTACTTGTCAACCGATGGCATTTGCGTGTTAGCATTGGTCGATTCCAAATTTTGTGTAAATTCTCCAGTTGTAATGAATATTAAAAAAAAAAAAAAAAAAAAACATAGTCGTTAGTTCTTTATTAATTTTTTAGGAGTATACTGGAAGTACTGAAATTTTTGAAAAAATAAAGCATCATACCCTACGAATTATACATTCCAACATCATATAGTTGTATATAGGGTTGTATATCTCTCAGGTGTTTGTTTCATGGCCAAATGATAAGAAAACTAAGGTTAACCATTTCTCCAGTCTAACAAGGTACATACGCGAAGTGTCCCCCTCGGGATTCCTGTAAAATTGATTCAAATGCAAAGTTCTCTGCGGCCCAATGTATATTGAGTTCAGTTGATTTTAGTTTAGCGTCCCTTTCAGCAGCGAGGCTATATGAGACGTGGACCTACTGATTAACGTGGAATCCGAACCACATGAGCTCCCGCCGGGAATCGAACCCGGGTCTCCCACGCCAAAGGCGCGTACGCTAACCGCTTAGCCACGGAGGAGCTCCCCAATGTATATTGTACTAATTTTAGCGGCTCATACGGGTAATTTGCATATTTATGGGCCTTCATATATCCGGAATTTATTCAACCACTACTATAAAGCTCAGTGACAAAATTGCTTTTAGTTTCTTTAGATGTAATTGGACATGAATGTGGGTATATGCAAAACAAATAGGATCAAGTACTGCTTCTCTGACACGTGTTAACCATCCCAGCGGCCGTCTTGGATCCGCCATATTGGATTCAACTTTCGTTTTTTCAAGTAGGAATAGGTGAATGTGATACATCAAATTCATATAAAATTTTCTCCAAAATTCATTGGTGTAGTTAATTTCAACGTAGCTTGTACCGTTTGCAAGGTATTGCATGTTAAATATCAAGCACTTCAGGAATGTTGAAAAAAATAGAAAATTGTGCAGTTGCCTGTGTGTACATGTAATCTTTTAAACGATTTATTGTTGACGAAATATTTCCTGAACGTAAATACATACAAACACACAGACATAAATACGAAAATGGTAGGTCTTCACCCAAATCTGGTCGTATCTTCATTTACATTAGGCATTTTGACCGTAATGGAATACTTCCTTGTTATGATATAACATGAAAGTAATAACATTCATTCACACAAATGTAATAAGATTATAACACCAATGTTGTAAAGAGTTTGTTTATACCTACAGTCAGTGGCGTATTTACGATTTTGTTTCGGAGGCTTTGCTAACTTTATTTCTGGAAATGTGAAAATAATGCAAGATATTTCATTTACTTATTCAAGATAGTAAATACAATTTTGGGAGGTGGCTTAAGCCCGGTAGCCCCTCTTAAATACGCCACTGCCTACCGTTTTTTGCAGTTAGAAATTATTTTGATTTGTCAACATCGTTACCGTAACTGATATTATTCTAAAATGTCTATTCGTGAATTGCCTGGAGGGATTTAATATGCAATATCTTCCAAACGGTACAAGGGACGGTAAAATTAACTACACCAGTGGATTTCCGAGAAAATTCTACATGAATTTGATATATCGCTTGCACATATTCCCATTTGAAAAACCGAAAGTTAAATCCAATATGGCGGTCGGGGTGGGTAACATGTGTCAGAGAAACTGTACTTGATGCAATTTGTTTTGCATATACCCACATTCATGTTCATTTACATCTAACGAAACTAAAAGCAATTTGTGTCCGAGTGTTATAGTAGTGTATGAATTCCGGATATATGAAGGCCCATAAATATGCAAATCACCCGTATGAGCCGCTAAAATTAATACAATACACATTGAGCGGCTGAGAACTTTGGATTTAAATCAATTTTACACGAATGCCGAGGGCACACTTCGCCAATGTACGTTGTAAAATGGATCTTCATTGTTTGGAGAGTTTTTTCTTTTTTTTTCAATGAACTCCGTGTATCACTGACATAATTAATTGTGTGTGTAATTTATTTACTTTTTATATAATGCATGCAAAAAGAAAGAAAATACTGGTCATATATGAATTAAAAATTCCAACCACAAGTGGGCTCAAATCTTGCAAACTGTGCGAGATATTGAAAAAAATAATCGAAAATGATACCCCTTGCTGATTTTTATGAAGGCACCCTTCACTTGTATCTGTAATGGGACATGTTCAGATATTAGGAATGACAAGGAGATTCATACTCATATGTGAATGATGCGCTGTATGGAGTCACCACTTATTAATAGTCTGCACTTATTTCTGTTATGCCGTTTATTCGTGGATGTGCATTAATTACAGAACTTACAGTTACAGTTATATACAGTTAAATACATTAATTACAGTTACATACAAGTCTATCAACATGAAGTGTTCTGTTGCAAGAAATAGGTCTCTTGAATGAAACGGAGTTCTCAATATGCTCTTTGGTCTGGTGAAGTTTTGTTAATTTTAACCAAATTACTTCTTAAGAGAAAGAGCAGTAGGCAAATTTCACTAATACTCATGCACTAAAACATGTAATTACTATTATTTAATATTTTAATATAGACATTTATACAAACTTTATGTACAAAATCCTGTATGTAAACACATGTTTTCCAGTGCGATATATTATATATTACAATCAAAATGAAAATGACTATGTTTCTACCTTAATAACCCTTGAATCATCAGATCGATCTCGATAAAATTTTCAACATATATGATGTTCGGGATGGTTTTTATTATTTCACTTTGAAGGTGCAACTTGAGGGAAGAGGAGAGGGGTGAAATGATAGATAGTGTCGAATCCATAGTTTTTGGGGTCGCAGAAATGAACAGTGACACTTCCGGCCATTTAAATCCAAATTCAGTCCTATTAGTACTCTAAGCGGGGATGGTGACATGTAAAGATAATTTAAAATTACCTATATTAATGTCGAATTATAGTTTTGGGGCTCCATAAGTTCATTGGTGATAGTTCTGGTGCCCTTTGTGTCCAAAATGAAACTATTTTCTCCGTGCGAAGAACGGGTATTCTGCTAGTCTGTAGTAATAACGAACGGAAGTTTCATATACTCAGCCCTTTAATATATTTCTCGCTGCTCAAATTTACTCACTTGTTCGGTATTTGTGTGTATATGTAAATAGGATCATCTCTCTTTTTGAGTTATTCGAAAAATATACAAAGAATAAAGAGGGATTTTGCCAGAAATAAGAAAACTAAAAAGTAGAATTAAAACCTGTTGCTTTAAGTATTTTTCCGTTAGCGAAACAAATTGTATATACAGTAGGACGTCGATAATCAGAACGTCAAAAATCCGAACGCGGTCCCTAGAAGCTTTTTACATTTTGTCTTAATATAACGCTAGCGATAAACAAACAATAGTGTGTCCGTCGACGTTGTGAGAAGTCAGTGTTTTTACAAAATTTCATTCATACGTAATTGTTTGTCATATATATTTTTATTTTTTATTTTCTCTTAGGCCTATAAGTTTTAAGTGTGACTTACAAGATCAGTGTAATTTAGTGTACGAGCAGGTTCTTCAGAAACATTAAATGTAAGTAGCCTTACGTATGGTATTGTAATTACTGTATGTACTGAATAACCACTGTATCGATAGAAGAACATGCTGTACAGTATATGTAAGCCAAATGGCATTTTCTTGGTCATTTTCGAAAATCCGAACAATTTGAAAGTCCGAACTACCTGTGGTCCCAATTAGTTCGGATTTTCGACTTCCTACTATATATGCTGCAGACCTCTTACAGCAAGTAAGATGACTAACATCAGACCAAAAAATAGTTTTTAAACTATATTTTCCTGTTTTTGTCAATATTTCCAAACAAATGATTTTTTTTAATGGATTCAAAATTTCAGGAAATTTTTACATAGAACAAGGAAGCCATCTCTATAAAATATATGTTTGATTTAACATATTAACGAAAATGATTCTGGCCCCGTTGTTTTAACACTTCCCTGCCCTCAAGGGGGAACTTCATAAGATTGCTCAAGATAATTTCGACATTTTCGAGATTTTCGACAAGATAATGCACCATGTCACAGGGTCAGGAGTGTGATGGAGTGGTTCGAGGAACGCATGAGCGAGTTCCAAGTACTGTGCTGCCCCCCAACTCGCCGGATCTGAACTCAATCGAACACATCTGGGATGTGATTGAACGTGACGTCAGGGCGCATCGCCCCCCTCCCCGGAATTTACATTAGGTGACCTGTGTTTACATATGTGGTGTCAACTCTCTACAGCGACATACCAAGGATCATTGCATGCATGCCAAGACGTGTCGCCGTTGTTATCCATGCCAAAGGTCGACATACTGACAATTAGGTAGGTAGTCATAATGATCTGGCTGATGTGTGCGTATATTTTAACTCGTGTATATTTTGTCTCGACTCGAATTCGAGTCGAGTCGAGACAGAGACTGTCGAGTCGAGACACGAGTCGAGGCAGAAACATATTTTCGAGTCGAGACAGCATTTTCTCGAGACGAGTCGAGACAGGCTTAAATCTCGACTCGACTCGACTCGTGCGCATCCCTAGTCATAGTACATAGGCCCCTGTAACACGCCTTACTGGATGCCAGGCTGAATTTTGGGGGGAAAGTACCCAAAATGGCGGACTCCAAATTCTTATCCCACACAAGAACTTCCTTATTTTGCTGTGGATCTTCAATATTTTGGCACCAAACCTAGGGTTTTCGGGGGCGAGCTATTCGCTCGTACCACTGGTTCCTCTTTGTAGGTTTTCAAAATGGCGAAAAAAAGATGGTGGACGCGATACATGTAAAAAAATCATTTCTCTTTAATGTATTTTTGATATTGTCATGTGAAATATCACCTTTTATACGCAGGAAGCTTGTTTCTACAAACTATTTAATTCTGAATATCATTAAAATGGCGGAAAACAAGATGGTTGAATCGTAATGTGTATGCATAAAGAGCCGTCTTAAGTTTTATAGTCTGACATGTTTTCAAAACTTCTGATTTTCTAGATTGTACATTTCTCTTCATTTTTATTTTATCGTAAGATTCCAAAGAATTGAATTAGACGGAGGCATCCACCGTAGAGCCATGATACTTAGGTCGCTGTAACATACCTTGCCGGTTGCCAGGCTGAATTTTGACGGGAACACAAATCAGAACGGCTGACAAGACATTCGTAATCTGCAGGGAAATGCCCTATTTACCAGTGCATTTTTCAATATTTTGTTTTGAAGTCAATTCTTAAGTTTAACTAATTTGTTACACTCTCAGAGTTTTCAAAAATGTTGAGGAACAGAATGACTGGCATAAAATTCTACTGTTCGTTTTCCGATCGACTTTCTATAGTATTAAACGAGGTTTCGCGGTGATTCAAAAATCGAATTTAATTCCAAGTGTTTCTAAGTGGGGTGAGATATCTTGCATCCTTAAATACTTTCTATCCCTCTTTCACGCAAACACATTATATTAAACCTTATATATATATATATATATATTGAAAACTTCGTCATCGATGACCATTTTCGGATGAACACTTCAAAGTCTTGCTTCTTCAATGAAAGAGAAAATCGTAAAATTATGGATTAAGAGAAGACAGCGTTTTTACACACAAGGTTTTAAATCAAATTATGCAATTTGTTTGAATTTGTCATAGCAGTAACATTCTCGGATGACTCTTATACAGTTTGGTAATACCAGAACAATATTAACTAAAGAATAGAAACAAGAACAATTTTTGTAGAAATGTCCATTTACCACTTCATGTTATCGCAACAGACAAGTTTCTTAGATGGAATACAATGTGAAACAAATTTCCTTGTTCCTATTAATCCTTTCCCGTTGGATTAAGGCAACCAATACCATTGCACCCGTATGTAGGCAAGCATAGCTGTGATGTAGTTGAACGCCTGCATTTGCTAGACGGCAGATAACACTTTTTCTTACATCCGCACGAAACCAGAACTACGTATACCTGTGGGACTGCTGATTTAGTTGTCCAGACAACCTTGAGATTAGAATCATCCTTTCTCCATCCTTCAGTTTTCTTGGGATTCTCAATATCTATGATGGCAGTATTTGCTTGCAACCATATTTTAGCCTGATAGTTTGACCGAATGAAATGAAGTTTAAGAGCATCTTTTGTAGGTGGAAAATGTTCCAAGTGTTTCTTGCCTTCTAGAAACTGTTCGTATCGAACACGGTCGATACCTCCAAATGGATTGGATGCAGAGTAAAGTCTGCAGACGAATTCCTCCACGCCTTCCATTGATCCGTCACGTCCGACACCTTCTAGGAGATGTGGGTACTGAATGAATATTTTCCAGGAGCTCTTTTTTCCATGGCCGGTAAAGGATGACGTCGTATCGCAGCCCGTTACTGAATGAAAACAAACCAGATTTTTCCTCACAGTCTTGTTCAGATTGGCAGAAATAGCATTGATATTGAAGAATTTCTGATCTCTGGATGTTCCTCCCGCCATCCAAACCCTGGAGGATTCACCGAAGAAATGAATTAACATAACTAATATATCAGTGTCCCTGCTCATCACTATCATCTGTTCAATTTCACGATCTCGAAGAGCTTCTTGTACATGCAGTATAATTAGTGTGTCTGCTTCCTCGTTATTAGACACCAGATGCCTTAGTTCCCCTTTCAAATTTGAGATAACTTTATCAGGAGAAGCACAATTTATCAATTCGCAGCTTTCTGGCAAGTGTTGACATGCTAGTTGAAGTAATTGGTTTGCAAGAAAGGATGCAAGGTCAGCCTTGTTGCTGTTGAGACCAACATACTGATCCCATGAAACTGGAAGTGGAGTGTTCCCATCGCCAATGATTTTTCTTATAGGTCTTTTTCTTTTATCATCTCTTTTCCTTCTAGTCTGATTCTTAATCGATAATGGTCGGTAAATGTCAAACGTTATTACAATTCTTTTAACCTCTGTAGATACGTACGAAAAAACTATAGCTGAAATTTTTTCTCCATAATCGTTGAATGTCTTGCAGTCTGAAGGTTTGCCAACACAATGCATCAAAGCATGACTATCTATGATTAAACAAGTAGAAATATCAGAAACTGGTGTTGTGGTTGAAATGTTTATTGTTAGTATGTCTATCGACTTGGTGGTGAAGTACATCGATCCATCGTTCTTTGCCAAGGAAAGTGGAACGGGTAATAGTTCATGTGAAAGGACATCCTCCAGTTGCACTTCCCGCCTGCTTGTGCACAGAATAAACGTTGTATCAGCTGTCTGTCAAACTTCATTGAGTTCTTTTTATTTTGTGAAGTGGTAACAACTACTTTGTACAGTGATGCAAATGTCAGAGAATTCTGTCTCTTTATAGTCGAAAAGAATGGCACTGTTTGTTTTATTAACCCCTCTGTCAAGAATGTTTTCAACAGATTTTCCCCTCGCTGTTTTGCAGACAGGAGATGTTCCTGAACTTCAGGTGATGCTATGTCATTTGTCGATAAACTAACCATCATTTGTGGGTCAATAACATTTTCTTCATCTGCACGCTCCGGAGGATGCGGAACATTCTTACACATGGAGAACATGTTAAATCTCTTAAACTGTTCAACTAGACTTTGAGCATCTTCCTCATCGCGGTGTAATCTTGAGACCTGAGAGTCTTTATGCGTTGTGATAGAATCTTCAACTTCAATACCAAACATTTCCCTTGTTTCGTCCGAAATGCGAGATCTTTCAGTCTAGGTTATGCAAAACCTATCTCTTGCCGTGTCAGTTCGTGTGATACCAATGACACCGTTTGCTAATTTACATAATTTGTTAATCCACGCGGTAGCTTGGGCAAACGGTACTTGATTGAAAGCATTTTTTGTCCGTTTGGCGACAAAATTGCCTTTGATGAATTCATGGTATACTTCCGGAAATGTTTGATCTAATGTTTTCAACTGAGCCAAGTAAATTGGATCCCATCTGGCATAATGAGTATGGTCATATACACTTAGCCATGGCATAATTTCTTCTAGTGCCTCAACTTGTAGCTTAGATGACCCCTAATGAAGTCAAGAAGAATCTCTACTAGTTGCATGTAGGTGTTCCAGGATTCGAAATTTGGATCAGACTTAATCCCATCTTCAAATTCCTTCATATAGCGAGGAATTTTCAACTCATTTAGCCTATGATTAAGATCTATAACCTTTTCGCGAATAATGTCACTCTCCATCTTAGTTTTCATGTGGAACAATTTCTGAACTGAAGTAGCTAGGTCTTTGATGCTTTCATCATTTTCAAGCAGGTTATGCAAAAGTAACCACTCAACGAAGTAACCCCATTTGACTTGAAAAAGAGCTTCGTATGTCAGCAGATGCGACCTCACAGCTCTGTAGTATTCTCTCCCTTCCATTACAGAAGGCATTGAATTCTGAGCCAGTAGGCCGGCTTCGAGCCAAATATCCTCCAATCCCGAACTTTCACAGCGTTGGCCAATTGCTCGCAGAAAGTTGAACATTATATGCAGAGGCCCCATGAGCATTAACATATCTTTAAACTTTCAGGCATCTTCGAAATAAGTTCCATGGCTCTGCTGTACAAGGGAAAGTCAGCTAATATAACTGTGTACTTTTGACCAAGTTTCTGTGAAATAGCCTGAAATCGATTGAGAACTGTAAATACTGTGTCATTATCATCAGATGGACCTTGAAGGATGGGCATCATACCAACAGACGTTATCTCGGAATCGCTTGCATCGCACGTTTCGTTAAACCCAGCCCACAGAGGGTATACGGACAAAATCTCACGGCCGAAACATCGCCGCCCAAAATCTCGCCGGGACAAAACCTCGCCGCGAATGAAACTTTTTTTTTAAATTTAACCAATGTGTTTCCTAATATGCAATTCCACATTACAAATAATAATAATAATAATAAGAAGAAGAAGAAGATACAAAACATCGTGTGCGTGGGCTTTCTCGGGTTATTCCCGTTTCCTCCCACTTTCTTTATACGATCATTTCCTTTATCCTGGTCATTTACGTCTCCTTTAACCTATAGAACATAATCAAGGGACGTCGTAAAAACTCATATATTATTTCATACTTTCATAAATATTATTAGATTTTTGTTAAAATTTTAAGTTTTTGGATGTTCCAAAGTTCACGAAACTAACCTCGTTAGTTGTCATTACTTTCCTTATGCAGACTTTCTTTCCCTATAACCAGTTTAAAAACATCCTGTCGCCCCACCTTCACATTGAAATCCTCTAATACAGAAATAGAATTTTCATATGGTATCGCGGGACTTGGTCAAATAACCGTGACACTTCTTCTGAAACAGCGTCTTTTATACCGTCATCCTTATCATCTGTTGGAACATTTACATTTTGGTCAAGCGAGATTTTGGGTATGGAGATATTTTGGGGCGCGAGGTTTTGGCCCGGCGAGATTTTGGCCCGCGAGGTTTTGGCCAGGCGAGGTTTCGGCCTGGCGAGATTTTGGGCCGCGAGGTTTTGTACCCAAACCCCCACAGAGGTACATACTGAATATCAAGGTTATATAATCTTCAAATAAGCCAAGTTAAATCTATTAACCGTACATTACTTCTACAAGTATGATCACCAAAGAAACTTTCAACGTCAGGCATTGGTGTGAGAAGAGGCTTTGGTCTACTTTTGATATCACTTGTCGTTTTATCAAGTTCGTGAATTTTTCGAAGTAGCCGGACCGAAGGTGTTTTGTCTCTGGTAATGTTTTATCATCTGTTGACTTTATTAAAGTTATACCACGTTGCCGGAGGACCATTTGCGTGCAGTGAAACGTATTCTTACCATCAATCGTTTCCTCCAGTACATCTATGTTGTCGAAAGATCCAACAATAAGTCGTCCTGGTGCATATTGCTTGATACCTTGTGGAATGTAGATGTTGCCATTGCTTTCAAACTTTTCCAAAATTTCATTTGCAATGGAGCTATCAATTCGACGAATAGTATCAATGCCTACAACATGTCCTGCCGAGTGTAATGAGTCAACCAGCTTTTCGGACTGCGTAGCTTTGTGCAGAGTTAAGCCTAGTCCTATATGTTTCGGTGTTAGTTTCCTGCCGTTGGATGCAACAAAAACTATGTCCTGGCAGATGGATAAAACTTTTCTTTGCATGTTATCATTGCCTTCTTCACGTTCTTCCAACTCTAAAACACTTGTCCCACCGTAAACAACACTCAAAAACAAATGAAGACTCTTTGGAGTAACTTTTGCTGCAGAATCTATGTTTATTCCATTCCATCCTGCGTCATGGCCTGGCATTTTGTTCAACTCTGCTCGAATACCCAAAACAACATGCACTAACTCTTGTATCTGAAGGTTGGCTCATTGGAACGAAACACGCAGAATCTTCAGAATTCTCAACTGACTGGACAATAGCAACAGACTTTAATTTACTTGGGTAAAGAAGGGCATGTGAGTTTGGGTCAAGAGGTCTGACTATGCTTCCAGCCGCACCAATTATTTTCTGTACATCTTCATAGAAAGCGTATCTGCGAGAACAGTATTTAGGAGAATTGCGATCCTGGATGCCTGGCATAATGATGCATAGGTCTGCCATACGTCATTCAGACTATAAACCTTCCCTTCCGACAAACCCTTTATAAGAAAAGCACATATTTCGTGAAGATGTTTGTCCGTACAAACGTTTTCCTCCTGATTTGAGCTGGAAACTTCTCTTTGAAATTGTAACCAGCAAGAGATATGGTATTTTCCTTCTTTGGCGATTAAGTCAGATCCAAGAGATCTAACGCGAACTTTCATAACAGTGTCAGATTGTGATAGACAAATGACCTTTTCTGACATTTCCAGTGTTGAAACATTATAGAGTTTAGCAGTAGCAGCTCGTAGTCTGTACAAACACCGGTTGCAATGTTGCAATATCAAAGGTATGTAGGTACGCGCAGTGTTCCCCTCCTCCAGCATTCTTGAGTCTTATCCAAGAAATATTCAGGAAATATGAAGAGGAAAGTCTTTTAAGCTCTATTTGTATATTATTGATTAAATTATTTCTCTAATATTAATTTAATATATAAGCTATTTCCTTTTTTTCAAACAACCACTATCAATGTACAGCTCACAGATGACGAGAAGAACCCTAGCAGAAGTAGTGTGACGTAGGTAAGGGCTTGCTCACTTTTCGCACGGGGGTTTCATATGACACCACGGAATAGCACACACATACCTTTACCCGGAGTGACAGACGACATCTAAGTATAGACCACACCTCAAAAACCGAAAATGAACTTGACCGTGTCGCTGACTTTTCCCCGCTACCCCTGTTCTAGGGTTCTTCTCGTCATCTGTGAGCTGTACGTTTATACACTATTTATATACAAAACCTCTACACTCATGTTATAGAACACGAGATAAATCGAATATATAGTATGTGCTGTAAGCCATGAATGATGGCGATAATTCGAAAAGAAGAAAGAAAAGCAAGAAAATTGCAGGCACGCAGTTAAACAAAATTATTTAATTATATAAACTATGCATTATTTTAGAATGGAAGGTCTTTCTTCGATCTTTCGGGCTTCAAATTTTTCTATGACTTTATTGAAATCTGAAATGCTGCTCGCCAAGTTTCTCTGAATAGAAAGCATCACTACCGCAAATATTTTCCGCTTTATTTTCTTTAGGGTCCAGAAACACCTCTCTCCTCCGACAATATGCATTTTGTTAGCATTTCTTTGTATAAATATACGGAACAAAAGGTCAATTTTCAGGAACCACGTATTTTTTTGGCCTATAAAGAAGCATGAAATCTATGATGTTTTCCTTTGAAAATGAAAAAAAAAAAATAGTTTAACATTCCAGCAAATTAGGCTAAAGAAGACAGATGAGTATTGGAAGTGAATGATTTTATATTAATTTATGCTCTCCGCCGGAAATCGAACACGGAATCATGTGCTCGAAAGACACAGAGCTAGGAATTAAACCAGTAGTAAGACATTTTCTTCTTGGAGACTCGATTGACACCCCCCCCCCCAGAATAGGATTTTTTAAAAAATAAATCTTATCCCAAGAACTTCCACTTTTGTATTTTAAATGTTAAATAAAATCTATTGACTTCGAACGACCGCCCCCCAAACTTTCAGCCTGGATCCGTCCCTGCTACCACCAGACTTATATTTGTTCTTTGCGAGTTTGTTTTGTGAATAACTTCTTTCTTGCACGCGTCTGTATCTTCCTCACCCTATCAATTGAGTCAAGCGCTGCTAAGCGGAGGAATTCGTAACTATTACAGAAGCTGACCAGTTGCGGAAGAAAATGCAACCGAAAGAGACCAATACGGGAAGATAGGAGCGTTGCAAGAATAAATCCACTTCCCCTTGTTAAGAGATAGGAGCTCGCTGCCATATGCTCAATGTTACTGCTTCCAGTGGCAACGTTCGCTGCCACTGGAAAGGTAAATCTCTCTATTTCTTTCCGTTTTTTAATTGACTTTTTTCAGAAATGCATCAATACTGTTTTGCGCTCAAGAGCAAAGGTTTATTTTTTACTGATACACTACTTTAACACTTAAAAATATTTTTAGTATTAAAAAAAATATCCGGTTGCACAACCATGCAACACATAGTACCAGCCGCCACTGGAGTTTAGTACTACTTTTCTTCCGTTTCTTACTTCCTTTCTTGTCATACACTTCATCTTCGTCCTTTCTTAACTGACAAAATATACAGAGTTTCCAGTCTATGGTTGTAGTTGGTATACTACGAGTGAATCTTATTCCCGAAGACTCGCTCGCGTCGGCCAATTGTCCTTCTCCACTACATGTTCGTCCCTTTCGCAACCGAGAGATATGACTTTCGCTTGTGAACTATGAGTAGCAATTTTTATGCCACTTCCAGTCAGTTTGTTCCCATTCTTCATCTGTGAATCCTATTATCTCACTGAGCACTTCAGGGTAAGATGTATCTCTTAACGCAGTTCACTCACGAGCAACAAAACGAACTCTTTTCTTCCCCTGATCTGATGGGGCTCTCAGTCCGGCAGTACTCTTCTTACAAAAGAGGCATATATGCCCTGACGAGTTTGTCGTAAGCATAGCTCAATGTTGCCACAGTCCTAACTCTGGAGTGGGCCGAAAAATAGTACCAAATTGAAACAAAAAGGGCTGAATTCATTATTTTATACCAGTGTAATACATGGCTCTACAACACGAAACTAAAAGAGGTAAAGTTCTAGAACACTCCCTCCCCCTCTTCTAAGAGTTTAAATCAAGAAAGTGCTCTTCTTAAAAAAAAATATTTTTAAAAACATTCAAATGGAAGGATCTCCAGCAACCGAGGTATTTTCTTATTCGTCAATATTGCGTCACTAGTAAACAGCTTAGCCCGGTAAGCCAGCAATTACGTAGTTTTTTTTTTTTTTTTTTTTTTGCTATTATCGTTTTGGTGTACAATCTTTGCAACGACAAATAAATTATAGAGTTACTTGAGCACACGCTGGTCTTCTGCAGAATATTCAACATATGTGAGTGTGCTTCTTTTTTAAAGATTAAAAACTAAAATTTCCAACACACTTTCTTCTCGTCTCCATTATGCGCGGCGTGGATGCGCCCATCTAGCGTCATTTGTTTCCCGGTATAGTTCGAATTACGATTTTTTACGCAAAGTTCGCAGCGTTATGCGGTGCAACGTCACAGAATGAATATCCAGCAGCATTTTCTTTAAGAGTCCAACACACAGAATGAGTAAGTAATATGTAGGAAAAGTCTTACTTACACTTTTGGAAATCTGACAAGTGTTTGTTAAATGGTGCTGAATTGGGTAGAATTGTACCAACTTTTTCACAAAAGGGGCTGAAAATGCCAGCGTGGTACCAACGGGCCGATGAATGACAAAAAGGGCTGAATTTGGTACGATTGTATCAAGTGTAGCAACACTGGCACAGCTACAGGAGCTAAGTAAATTTTCACTACCTGGAGTATAACCTCAATGTGTACAATATACTATAGTATGCAGTACAAATTACAAGAAGTTACCCAAACATATTCCAACAGTTACAAACGATATTCGGAAGTGCTCTTCCTTTTAACAAAACCCTAATTTTTGCTTTAACAAATAAAGCATATATGAATGAATTGTAAATGATCATATTTAGTCGAGAAAAATCAGATCACTTTGATGATATATAAGCAAAATATATCAATTTATAAGCTATTTTTTTTTTTAGGCGAATACAGTGATATCGGTTGAGCAAATAAAATAATAACTCTTGATCGTCGAAAAGTGGCATTTTAACAAGAATTTTATTTCCAAATTAATTAAGTTATATTAATTAATATATTTAATAACTACATAGGCACTATTAATTATATAGGACAAAAACTACAACTATGTTCAGGGTCGGATTAACGCCAGAGAACTTATTATAGGAGTCCCATATTAACGCCTTAGTATAGGAGTCCCATACGAGCTACGGGTATTACTTTATTATTATTATTATTATTCAACCATCTTGTTTTCCGCCATTTTGAAAACCTATAGAGAGGAACAAGTGGTATGAGCGAGTAGCTCGCCCCTGAAAACCCTAGGTTTGGTGCAAAATTTTGAAGATCCACCGCAAAATAAGGAAGTTCTTCTGTAGGATAAGAATTTGGAGTCCGCCATTTTGGGTACTTTCCCCCAAAATTCAGCCTGGCATCCGGCAAGACCTGTTATAGAGGCCTATGTACTATGACTCTACGGTTGATGCCTGTTGCTAACACGCAAATGCCATCGGTTCATTTTCTATTGACATTTCCGGGGCTTGGCCGGCTGACTATAACGGCTTGCTAGGTACTCATTTTCTTTTCGCAAAAATTCGAATCCTCACTACCTCCTTAGGATATTATGCATTATAATGAAAGCATATAACATCCCAGTTTGGATTAAGGCCTAACTAGCTACCAAAAGTAATATCATTTGACTTCGCAATTTGACCGTAATGATCAGGCACACATAGTTACATTCATTTTTATATGATAATTTATATATTACAATGATTCAAAAATGTATTTTTTCCAGTAGTTTGCTCCTCTAAAAACTCACAGGTCTCGAGAGCCAAGTAGTACTGTAAGTCCTATTGCTATTATTACTATTAAAAATATCAATATCTAAATGTGCCTGAAATTATTTTTTCACTTGGTTAGATATACTCACCTCAGGTAAGTAGACAGAAACAAATGGAAAAGGAAGTAAAATGAAGGTCTTGAAAGTAAAACGAAGACAAATTTACTAGTCTTCAGAAGATACTGTCTACAATGCAGAGCAGAGTGAGTCGGTAGATCATACTGAGTCGGTGAGTAGCAGTGGGTCATGGTGGGTGGTGGGTCACATGATGTTGACCCACGACCCACTCCATCTCTGGCATACTCCCCAAGCCCTACATTAATTTGACTCATGAAACGGGGCGTTTTTCTGCCTCATACGTTTTTCTGCCCCCTCTCACTTCAGTACCCTCCCAACAGACAAGGACAACGTTACTGACAAACAGGGACAACGTTACGTAATTTCTGACAAGCAGGGTAGACAAAATGAATAAGAAATATATTTATATCACCATCTTCCCCTTCATGATTGGAATATCACGTAGCATTTTTAATTCTACCGAAGACAACCCTGTGCGGTAGGTAACTAAAGAGATACCTAATATAGAGCTCCCCTTGATTGTAATATTACCGCTTCTTTATTTGTTCGAGGGAGCTCCTACACAACCAAGGGTGACAAAAAGAATAGGAAAAGCGTCTATTGATTCTAGTGGCTGATCCAGCACGGATTCCTGAGGGGGGGGGGGAGCGGTGAATTGAAGGATTCTTTTGATGATGTGAAGCTGTCACAAATTACCACTTAATTAAACTAAACATAATAGTGTGGCTAACCGGAACCCAGTCAGTTCAAATTGATGTAAGTTTATTTTTTTACTTCATATTAAAGTTTTGGTTCCAAATGAGAATTTCAGTCCGAGTGGTCAATGATCAAATCTCGGGGGGCTTTTCGGTGTAGAGGCTATGACCCCTTATGGGAAAAGGCAAAAATATTAAAATTCTTGAAACTTTCGTCTATTTTAAAGGAATTTTAGCTTCATATTCAAGTGTTTGTTCCAAATGACAATTCCAGTCCGAGTAGACAATGATAGACTCTCGGGGGACTCTGCAATGTAGAAAAAATAATGACGTCTATATCGTGATCTTGTTGGTGACATCACGAGTCATGACATGAATATAGCACAAAGTAAACGCTAGATGCTGTCGGCTCTCGTAGCTGAGTGAGTTAGCGCAGCATGCTAGTAAGAAAGATTGGTTTTGGCGTGGGTTCAAATCCTTCGTAAGGAGAATTATTTTTATTTTTAAAAAAGTTTATAACACTTCTTTCGTTAAAAAAAGATTTAAAATAATATTCAAAAACTGATTATCAATTATTTTTTTTTTTAATTTTCATTAAACTTCTTTTATTAAAAAAAGTTTGCTCTTGTACTATACAGATCCATAGCAAAGTTAGTAGTAAAAATAGTAGTAGTAGGAACGGGTTACAATGGAATTCAGCATTCATTTATTTCCGTTCGATGTGGTCAAACGTAACTCGCTTACAATGCTTTATGGCTAGGCCTTAGTGTGTTTCGAAAATATGCTCATGTTCGGGATGAAGTTCCAAGGTTCAGCATTGACTAGGAGTTTTTGCTATTAATATTCCTTCTAATAATATTGGCAGTGGACAAAAGTTGGACCGTGTTGAAGCTTTTTGCTCCTAATGTAGTTATTTTACTTTATTATTTAACGAATATATTGAAAATATATTTGTCAGCATGCAAGTATGCAGGAATTTATTTCGGGAGGGGTCCAAAGTTATCTGGGGGTCCGACTTTAATATTAGGATAAATTATAATTTTAAAAAAATAACCCTCAAAATTAGTTTAAATTTACAGAAAAGTTGGGATTTCAGAGGGGGTCCGGACCCCCTGAACCCACCCCTACTTGCGTCCTTGTTTGTCAGTAAAGTTTCCTCATTTTGAAACCCTCAGAAACTTAGAATATATAAAGAGTTATAGAGTTATTTTCGATAAGGTATCACTTTAAGGAGACGCGATATTTTTTATTGTACATGGTGGTTTACCAACTTAACAAGGGCAAGAATTCCTTTACTTTGGTTCTCTTCCATTGCGCTCTATCGAAAGGTTAGGTTTGGAATATATACTCCTAAGAACAAACGTGTTTGCCAGAGAACCGTGATACTGAACAGAGCTCCACAGAAATGCATGCTGAACTTTTGTTTATAGCTACCCTTTGGTGTTTTTTGCCCTCAAGGTCAATCGAG
The DNA here is from genome assembly GCF_964235325.1 of Thermobia domestica. Taxonomy (NCBI): domain Eukaryota; kingdom Metazoa; phylum Arthropoda; class Insecta; order Zygentoma; family Lepismatidae; genus Thermobia; species Thermobia domestica. The sequence goes on from NC_137454.1 coordinate 263,242,990, forward strand.
TGATGATTCAGTTCAGTCCCTGTTCTTAACCTGTGTTCGTATTACTTCGAACAGTTTTGACGTGTTTTCCAACCACCATATGAACAGACAATTAGGGCAAATCATAGCATACAATACATTTAAGCAAGTATATTTGTCGCGAAATTATTACACACATTACCCAAAGACACTTAATATATGAATCCATACAATTATTTATATAGGTAAAGCAAAGATTGGAAACTACCTATCGAAAGAATAAATTAACAGCACGATCATAATGAAAAGCATGCCTCTTAATATAACAGACTTCTTTCGCGTAAGAAATCGAAACTCAGTTGGTCAGAGCAACTAGTCTGCACGAATTAGGTTGTTAGTTCGAGCATAATACGAGTAAGAGTTTTTATTACTATTGTTTTTCTCTTTTTTATGTGAGGAAAAATCAAATTGTAACATCGCGATATCAAATGTATTTGGTTAGGTAACTTTGTCCTAGCTAAACATTAAATATCAGTAACCGTCGAAATTATTTCACTAACCGATCAGTTACTGAACATTTCAAACACCAGTGGCATAACATGAAGGTTAACCTCACGTCCGCAGCCCTTAGTTATGCGCCCATACTTTCAAGGTCGGATCTTGGGCCGGGCGACTGCCCGGGGCGCCAGTCAGAGGGACGCCAAAACGAGCCTCAAAAAGTAAATTTTATAATGTGTTTCCTACTGACTTTTTTGGTTTATTTTCTTGTAAAGTAGCGGCAATTACATAATCTTTTCCCATTTCACCATGGAAGAAGAGAGTTCCATAGCACTAAGTATCGACAAATGGAGATGGCATGTAGAATAAAGAGTGGAGGGGGAGTAAGTATTGTTTGTTTGTTTGCTTGAGTTTAGCGTTCCGCGGTTATGCCTTAATAGCCAAAGAAGATGTGGATACTGATTACAGTGAAATCCGAACCACGTTTATCGTCCAACAGTAACCCACCGGGAATTGGACCCGGGACCACAGAAGGAAGGCGTACTAGCCACTAGGCCAAGCTGGAGGGGGGGGGGCGGTGTTCGTATTGTTTATAGCAGGCCATATTCTTTGTGAAGTTTTCCTAGGTAATGAATGTCTTTGAAAAATTGGTTTAAACTATTAAAAACACTAGGATAAAATGTAAATACTAGAGGGGAGGGCGCCATAAAGTCACTTTGCTCAGGTGAAAATTTGGCCTGATCCGTCCCTGCGTACTTTCTATATATTTTTTGGCTTTGCAGCTTGTGCGGTCCCCACGCCACAGGGTTGTGGGGGGGGGCGCTATTTACCTCAATGCTTCGAACGTAATTCAATAACTGTTTCAGAAATTCTACCATCAGCGTGGAAACGGGAATATATATTTTTCTAATAGTCCCATAGAACCTTCACCCAGAACAGCAGATGCAATATTTCAGAATGGGCTCTGGTTAAGTATAAAGAGGATCTGATATTTCCTAAGTAAGTTCCTTTCAGAAAGTTTGATATTTCTTTAACGGTGTTGTAAATAAACATACTCATAGTTATTAGCCCGACAGTAAACCATCCTGGACAAATCTCTAGAGCAACGATCGGCAAAAATTTATTATGGCTAATTTTATAAGCGACTCAAGGGTGAAACACTTGTTAACGAAAGCAATGCTGTGCATACACTGCCATGCTTCTGACAAAATATGAAGTGTTTTATAATCTTTAGACACTTTTCCTATTCCTTTTGTCACCCTTGGTTCTGTAGGGCGCCTTCGAACAAAGAAGCGGTAATATTACAGCCAAAGGGCGCTATAAATACATTACGTATTTCTTTTGTTACCTAATCATAACCGCCTAGTCATCTTCGGTAGAATAAAAAAATGCTACGTGATATTCCACTCACGGAGGAAAGGATGCTCTAAATATATTTCTTATTCATTTTGTCTGCCCTGCTTGTCAGAAATTAAATACTTTCTTTTGGGAAGGTGCTGAAAATAGAGGGGCAAAAAAACGTCGTGCCCCTCCTACAGTTTAAATTTTGTTACGTGGTTGGTCAAATTATTACTAAAGGAAGCACTTTAAGATGTCTAAGGTTACTGCATTATGTAAGGGTGGCATATTCGGGAATATTATTATTATTATATGAATGTCTTTGGAGAGACAAAATTGTGTGACACGAATCATTACATGTAGAGCTTTAAGATGAGTGGTCAAAGGGGAGGAAAAAAAGGACTTTTCTCCATCTGACTAACGTAAAGATTATGTGCTGAAGGTAAGAAACGTCATCAATCTAAAATTGGTTGCTTTTACGTAGAAAATCAGTTACTTCAGTTCTCCTCCTTCGGGCTACATGGGGTAAATTCAAAACAATTTCAATTCAAGACAAATACTGTACACTGTAAAACCGTTCCGTAATGAAACATCTACTGAAAATTAAATATTTAATAGGGAAATCTGGTATCAAAGTGTGAAAAAAAATGTAGGTAAAAGACTAATGATAAACATTGTGAAACTTTATAAAAATCTCCAAATTAGAATTAGCGTTTACTGGGAAACATTCATTATGCACCAGCGAGCACGGGGAAAATAATTACGCAACTGTTTGCAAACAAAATTGGGGACACTAATGCAAGTGCGACATTTTTTTCTTTTTTTGGTATCGTCATGAGTTTTATACATATGTTACAATTTGATTCCTTCCCATATTAAAAATAAATAAAATAACCACAGTAATAAAAATGACAGTTGCACCTCTGTGGGGTCCGAACCAGCTATCTTCGGCATACAGACTCGTTGCTTTAACTAACTGAGCTCTCTCTTTTCTTACGCAAACTGAACACGTTCTACGGTAAAAATGATTTTTCATTACGATCGTGCCACCAATTAGTCCTTTTTCATAGGCAATTTCCACTATAGGGTCTATACGTTAATATTGCTGACAGATGACGAGAAGAGCCCTGAAACAGGGGTAGCGGGGAAAGGTCAACGACACGGTCAAGTCCATTTTCGGTTTTTGAGGTGTGGTCTATACTTAAATGTCGTCTGCTACTCCGGGTAAAGTTATATGTGTGCTATTCCGTGGTGTCATTTGAAACCCCGTGCGAAAAGTGCGCGAGCCCATACCTACGTCATACTACTTCTGCTAGGGTTCATCTCGTCATCTGTCCACTGTACTTAGTATAGATTCATATATTTGGAGTTTGCAGATAATGCACGTAATAAGGCATATTAGAAATATTTCGTTTGTAGATTTAATCCACATTTCTCTCAATGACAGATGTTGCTGCTTCGTGTTGAACTGCAGAATTCCCTCGCGTTCTTGAAAATTTCCCACTTTAGCAGAGTCGGTAATTCCCGTAATTTCGGTCGATTTAATGTTTTTTGCTTCTAATTTGTTTATTTTAAGCTAATATCTAACACAAATATTAAAAACGAGTTTGTTATTAACGTTTCCTGCTGGGGAAACCTTCCAAAATTTCGAACATATAAAGAAAACATATTTTGAGAAAACTCCAAAATAAAGAGACGCGTCATTTATTTTGCTCATAGTAGTACGTGGATTTTCTCGGTGTTTTCCAACTTCCTTCAGTCCATTTCGATATCATCATCACTACTCGTTTTAGATTCAGCCTATCATCGTGGAATATTAAACTACAAAATTTCAAATAGCGCCTTCGGCACCCGTGCTAATCGCGTAGTTTTACTCGCTGCGAGAACTTATGCAGAGTCATTCTGACGCGTAATTACTAAAGAGTTCGACTAACATGTTTCCTGCAGTAGTCAGGCACGTCAAAACGACTCTGCATAAAGCCCTATCTCAGTTTCCTCACTTCCTGGATTGCGGAACAAATCTGTATGTAAATAAGCAACCTAGTAAAAGCTGGTGATAGCTTTCATTTAACGTAGCCATGTTTGGTCCAGAAAACGCTGGAATTTTAGCCATAATGATTATCATCTCGGTAGCCACTCCAAAATTGTAGGGGGGGGGGGCTCGGCCGAACAATATTATAGTTCATTTGCAAGTCTACGGTGAAAATTTTAGGGGGCCCGGCCCGCCTAGACCCCCTGGATACGGGTCTGATTATGCCATCTATAGGAAAGTTACACTAAGACATTCAACTTACATAACGTGTGCACTGGGGAACAACTTACAAAATACCTGCACGGGAATACAACTGAAAATACCACGCTTGAAGGAAGTCTTTTGTTGAAAAGACCGGATTTGTTTAGGTGGTTTTGTATTTCGATACTTATCCTTAATTTGCACCTTTGAGACATTAGTTATAGATAAACGTATATCTTTGTAATTTGCGAAGAAAATTTTACCATGCAAGTAGTTTTCGTTACCCCTAAATGCAGTTTGAGTCGAATTTTGCCCAAAAAACGCTGGAATGTTAGCCATGATATTTAAGCCCCTAAAGTAAAGGTGCTCCAAGGATTGCAACTTCGATCATAAAACAACAGTTTTGAACCTACTAAGAATGTTTTGTCTGATCTACCTAGGTAATGATTTTGTATTTACCGTAGAGGCATCTAATTATAAATAAATGTATAATGTTTAACTGCCGTTTCCTAAGAAACTATTAGCATACAAATGATATGATTTCCCCCTAAATGCAAACTGAGTTGCTCTTTGACCAATAAAAACAAGGGAATTTTAGCCATGATATATTAAATCTCTTAGAGAAGTTTTACACCAAGGATTACAACTAGGCTTATCAAACACCATTTTTGAGCGTACTGAGAGTGTTTTGTCCAAAAGATGAAATTTATGTAATGATCTTGTATTAGTATAGGCATTCTTAATCTGCACCATAAGACATGACACCATATGACACCTAGTTTGACAGAACGTTTAATAAGTTAAAAGTCACTTTTGATCAAATGTAATTCATATTTTGAAGCAGGCAGGATTGAGTAAAATGGAAACAAGCTCTCATTTCTCCGTTTTAAATCGTGTATAAAATGCGGCCGTGTCAACACTTCTATCCGTAACTCACGTGGCAACATCGCATGTATCGCAATGAGCTGCCATCTAGTGAGAAAGTTTTACTCTAAAGGTGACTAGCAATCCAGCTTAAGCTAAAAATTTTACACTTTCAATTGCCATTAAGTGAAATGTGACTCATTTTATAGAATCTTCTCAAAAAAGTATATTTTACGGCAATCCGGTACATTGCAGATCTTTCCCGTCAACTACTCAAACTGTCCAATGTTTCTTCTCTTGTATCTATTGATTTTTGAGATACATGAATGATCTTAATACTTGGGCAAATTCTTCTCGCACAGTTGGCAAGATCTTCTACACTTTGGGGATCTATACAGCTAGCCAACGTGGCTTCTCACACTATTTTACAGTTCCACTGAGTCCATGAATGAGCCCTTTCCCGTAACTCGTTGCAGAAATATGCCATTGAAATTCATACATACAGTTCCCAGAGAATACTTGTTTAAAATGCTGAACGCTGACATCTGACTGGTATATCATGTTTGCCGAGTTGGGGGGGGGGGGACGGCATTTACTACTACATTACTGAAAACCGCCACCGCGTTTTATATAGTAATGTAAATTAGGTATGACAACTATTGCAATAGAAGCTGAAGAACCATCCACTCTTATACAGGCCAAACAGGTATAGATAGTATATGAATTTTGTCCAGTGCAGCGTGGATTTCATCTCGACATGAGAATCTAGTTCTTACTAAAATTATTTGCATGATTGTTTTTCGGTACATTTTCTTTCAGGATTTTAAAATAATTTGCCTGGTGACGCTGTAAAAAAAACTAGTTAGTTTACTCAGTAGTTTCTATCATATCCTTTAATGTTTCCGATATATTCTCCTTCGACATTTAGCCACTATCGTCAGTAGTACATTGTTGATGGGTGATTTCCATATCCGTGTCCATCGGTTAAGTTGAGAAGCAAAACCAACGTCGATAATTCACGACATTCTTGACAAGTCTAACGTACAGGTCTCAGATGCGAGGCGAATCAGATTGGCAGAAATGAACATGAATTTAACGATAATCTAACATTCTCGTGATGGATACACAAATTTGGCAGTATTTGCAACCTTAAGTAGACGTGTTTCAGCCGAAGTTCACAAAATTTACTTCTTCCAATCCCTATATCGGGATTGTTTCTTGAATTGTTCATAAGTTTCACCAAGTGTTAGGAACAAGTACAGTTTTTAAACTTAGTTTGCCAAATTAATCTGATGAGCAATCTCTGAGTCCTGGTGCCTGATAAGATATTGCATCACTTTATGCTTCAGTTGTTTTTGATTAATTTGATCTAGTGTCTTGGCTGGATTCTCACTGTCGGGTGCTAACTGTTCAAACAATTGTTAACCACCTTACGCTTATTGGGACTGAGGTACGCTTCTTCAGTCATAGCTCTCCCATATGAGCTCCAAGATGGAAACACTTTACTAGATGAAGGCACTGGTCCTTGGTTTATTTAACATAGCATCAGTAGCTGTGTTTGATTTCCTCTGACGGCATAGTCTCATTTCTTCCCCCTTCGTTTTTTTTTTTTTTTTTTTTTTTTTTTTTGCGAAATCTGGCATAATTTCCAGACATACGGAGCTTTGCTTTACGTGATGCAGCAGTTTTCTCCATGCTTGAACACGACACTACTCGTGAAAAACACTACATACACCTCAGTAACCAGAAATCTGTTTCTAAATAAGACGGCAAATCGTTGCTTTATCTACTGAAAAAAAGTAATGAAAGTATTAATCCGTTAGATGCAACAACCTTGGTTTTTTTTTTTTTTTTTTCTTTCTTCGTGACGCACACTACAGCACAAGACCAGTAATATGAAATCACTTCGCTCAAAGCAGACAATATTCGCGTATGCAGTGATATACAATACAGTACTCGGGACTCAAGATTGTAGTTTTCTTCTCTTCCCAACAAAATGAATGCTCGACAATTAGTCGATATGCCTTTCAGCTTCTCAGAATAGCCATATTGAATCAGCACTTGCCAGTTCAACACTTTACGAACAGCAGCAATTTAAATAGCATTCATAATTTTAGACCTGAAGCGACAGTATGACTATCAGAATCAAGCGAAACAAACTAGTTAGAAAATAGTTTTGCTGTACGTTCCCGTAGAATTACCCCAATATGGAACCTTGAAAGAACGCACTCTTGTAAATACAAATACATGCAATAGGCAGTAGTAGTCCAGTTTAAGATCACTTCCGGAAGAGTGCTCTGCGACCTTCAGAGTAGCAACGCAATATCTGAGCTGAACGTGCAGTTGTCAGGCGCCAACTGTAGCTCTTATTTATGTAATTCGGCAACTTGTGTACTATGTCCATGTGATCCAATATACTAAATAAGGAGTGCGATTTAAATTAAGGCTACTGGCAAAAAGCATGCATAAAAAGAAAACTACTCGTTCGATCTCAATGACAGTTTCATCCTTTGCTCGGCAGAGTATCTCAATTGTTCGCGAAGTACGAGCGCGTAAACATGAACGGAAAGCAAATGACAGCCGAACAGGCCAAGGCTGTCCGCGAACGGCTTATCCAATTCTACGAGAACCACTGCTTTAAACCATTTTAAGCATGAATATCCTTGTAGTAGTGTATAGAATATTGAACAATTACGTAGAGACTGGTGGAGCAGCAAGATAGAAGAAATCTGGTTGCCTAATTTCAAAATGTACACAAAAAGTGAAAATTACGATCGGACGAGAACTCTTGAACCCTAATTTGTCAAACCATCTTTTAGGACAAAAATATTAATTCAGTGTAAGGAAAATCATGAAAGAACACGGATTCAAGGTTGAAACATGTAAAAGTGCATTTTATAAAGAACAGGAGAAGCGTGCTAAGAGCTACTGCCGCAAACCCTCTGATAAGTTCATGAACAAGATTGTGATCATTTATGATGAAACTTACTGTCACCAAAACTTAGCGTTCGCACTTGTTTCCAACTTAGCGTTCGCACTTGTTGATTGATAAACGTCAGGTTAATCCTAGTAAGTTCGTAAAACCTGAAGACAGGTATGAGAAAGTTTTTGAACTGGCAAGCGGCAAAGTTTCGCGTGTTCGAAGTGGGACAATCAGTGGTGACCGCTATTTAGAGTACATTGAAAACGTTCTGATTACATGAATACATAAAGAATTCACCGGACAGAAGAACTGTTTTGGCCCGATAAGCCATCCTTGCATTGTGTGAAGTGCGCGACGCGATTACTGACGCTGTTATAGAGTTTGGCGGCAAAAATGAGAACGCGCTAAAAATTCCTCTGGCTAGACCCATTGAACATTTTTTGGGCTCTAGTTAAACGCGAAATGGCTAAAACGCATATTTCCATCAAGAATGCGAAAGATATGCAAATAAAAGTGGTCGGAAATATCAAATGCCAAAAAGTAGTGGACAAGCGCTTTTTCGGAAGTTCCGGTTCTAGCTTCAAGAAATCGGCCGCCAAGTGTGTGTACAGCATCAAATAGTAAATTACTTCTTTTTTCAGGTATCATTTATTTATTACATTAAGATGTGTTGTGATTTCTCAAAAAAATAAACTTATTACAAAAATTCAAAGTTCTTTTAACTTAAATCGCACTCCTTATATCCAGAAAATCACCTATAAAATTGAATACCTTACTTTCCGTCAAAGATAAGCCGAACCAGCTGAAAATTGAGAGAACACTACCATGATTTACAAAAACCAAGCTATTCTTCAAGTGTGAACCTAAATTAACTCATATCTCTGAAACAATCCCTGTCCACCTAAACCTGAAGTGAAATTCAGCACACAAAATCTTAGAAACACACACCATGTTTCTCAAAGAAGAAAAAAAAAGTGATTTGACAAGTTAAGACTTGAAATCTGCATATTTAAAATTTAGAGCATACAAAATGTAAGTAAGACTACTTGGGCGAATTTAAGGAAAGCTCAATGCAGCGAAAGTATTATTCTTACATTGCAAACAACGAGCAAAGTTCGTTGAGATATATGAAAATCACTATGAAATGAATAATAATCGTAGCACCAGATGGGTGGGAAATAACGGGACAATTCGACTATCGATGAAGTACATTTCCTACTATTTGAGACTCAGTACTGTTAACTTTCCATATTGTTAGTAAACAAGCTTTATAACTCAAAAGTGTCAATCTCTCATTAATGAACTGATTTATCTGAGTGCACCCGAACATTTCGTGACAACAGTAATTGAAATTACAAATTTGCTAAACAATTACTTTCAAATGAAGGTAAACAAAAACCCACAAATACACAAAATGTTTTATTCTGAAGCATAATAGCTTCCATATATGAATAGGACTTCATCCAGTCACCTTTCTTTTTGTACTGTTAAAAAAAAATTAAAATTTACAGATTAAAATGTTACAATTTTTCTACTTTTTTCCAATCCACACATCACGTATAACTCAACTGTGACAAATGGAAGAATGTCACGGTAGTTGCTGTATCACTGTTACAAAGCCCAGTTAACACACAATTGGGCTTAAACAAAGACAAGCAACTCCACATTTTAACAGATTCCACTGAAGTCACTATAATTATAGGACCACATATTTGTCCATACACTGTTCAGAATCATGCACAACTTTCACAGTTCTCAGAACCTCACTTGTAACGATGGCCAGTTTCTGAATGGAATGATGACTTCACACAAATGAGTAGGTGAGGGAGACGGTGTGCAACATGGGACTAATCTGAAACAAAAGGATACAATATTAGTATCAGAGCAGAGTATAGGAACTAACTATGATTCAATCTCTTTAGCATGTTTAGTCTAATAGCTACTACCGATTTTACTTGTAAGAAAGGGGGAGTAAAGAAAAATCGCGACTCTGAACACTATGAAAATAACACGATACTTACCAAGACAAAACACAACACACACCACAATCTGGTACAGTGAGACTTAATATGGCTGGTGTCTTTGCACTTGTCGACCACCGCCTCTCTGCTTGCCACCACCATATCCCTGATTACCTGAAAAATTAAATTTCGTGTTAGCTTACACTGCCCTCCTGAAGAAAAATTGTGTAAGATATTAAATCAAAACCTAGAATGAAGAATTTAAAACTTCGGAAAAAAAAAATCGTAGCTAGCGGGAAATAAAAAACCTGTAACAAATCTACGAGAAAGATATCCTCTTGAAGGGTAATCTCCCCCTTTCCACACTGAATTTAGCCATAAAACGGCAATTTCCTTCAAGAGGAGGAGCACTAACAGTGATAGTCTTGTCATTAGTAAGGTTACACAAACTAATTCCAACACATTGCCAAAACATGAAAGGACAGTGCAAGAACACTACGTTACACATGCATTTTACAGAACACATACTGCTGGAAGAACCTAATGCAAGCAAAGGAAATGCTAGCTAAAACGAAATTTACATGACAAGAATAATATACCTTTCCCACGGCCACCTCTTCCACCGTATCCGCCATCATAATTATTTCCATATCCGTAGTCTGTAGTGGAAACAAAAACCCATCAGTATAACATACTGCAAAGTACCTACCAAACACCTCCAAGAATATACAATGTTACTACCTACATACACAATATATTGATGCCAAACCCACAGAATATTCTATACCGGATATTTTAAATCCAACTATCAAGTAACCTTTATACGCTTAATTCATCAATATATAATCTCAACATTAGTCCACGCAAGGTCTTAAAACTACTAGCATGCACCTCTTACGTAACCTATTTGTTCTCTTACGTTAAGCAGCTGCAAGACAAAATGCTTTCTTGTAAACTAAGGTGTTGAACTTTTATGACAGTATTAATGCAAAATTCAGTATGCTGTAGATACACATCTTAAGAAAAGAAGGTTATATTCTCTTCGATTCGCAAACTAGTCGTAACCAGTATTTCGCATACACGTCAACGATACTTGCAAATTAATTCGTATCATGATCAGGCATGTAACCAGATAATTTACATCCAATCCTAGTGGCAGTCACGATATGAAGACTCCTTTCGATGTTATCTTTCTTCGTTTTATTGTTCTTATTTACTGCTCTTGACATGAAATTTGCCACATACAAGTTCTTTTAATGCGAAGAGTTGTTTAATCAGCTCATCTAATAAAATATGAATATATTCGTTTGAGGTAAACTAATTTTTCTTAAAAATCACTGGATATTTAATAGACTAAAGACAAAATAATGTAACTGGTCCCCGTATACTATCTTTATCAAAGCTTCAGAAACTCACTCAATCAAAATTAAACATTTCTGAGTTAGTTTAAAGTCTATTCCTGAAAATTTATGTCCGTTTCGAAATTCTCTCCATCGACTGCAACGCACTCATGTCAGAGCTTGATCTAATTCAAAACATTTTCGGTCGGACTAGATTTTCGGTATGTCCAGTACAGCAGTCTTCGATTTTCCTATTATCTCCTCTCGGTTCCTAAAACGTGTTCGCTGTATTCAAGTGGATCAAATGGGAAAACGTCGCACATCGTCGCGTAAATCAGGTGAACTCAGCTGCTGCGAAACTGTATTAGTTACGCTTTTAGTGAGAAACTCGCGGATAACACTGGTTGATGCTTATGAATTGTTTTCCCAGGATTTTTCTTTTTGGGCGGATTGCTGCACGCAAACGCTTAACGCCCAAATCATACTTGTTCACCGATTTTCTGGCAGAAATTCATGATTTACAACACCGCTGTAATCCTTGAAAACAATGAGCATCACCTTTTCCAATTGAAAACGACCGGTTTATCTTTTCAGTTTTGGCTTATTGGATGCCCGCCACTACTAAACCGTTGTTTTGTTTAGAGCATCATTGCCGAAACACTTTTCCATCATTTCCACCGCTGAATCAGTTTTAAACGCAAAGATTTAACACTCGTTGTTGCAAAATTAACTCCAATTTGCAAATTCGGAAAATGCACCCAAACAGATTTACTCAACACTGCATCAATTACACAAATGGCAAAGTAGGATGTTCAAATTGGGAAGAATATCGCTGAAAGTTATGGAAACCCACAGAAAAAGAAAAGGGTCAATTCAAGTGACAGCGCGCCACATGGTAGATTCCGGGAACTTTTTCGATCAAGGCAGTATCCTACGAAGGATTTCTCGATTTAAGTTCCAAAATCCAATGAAAAAATTGGACACAGCACCGTGCATATCGGGGCTAGTTCGAGTTAAATGATTCGTGTGAAGTTAGTAGTGCTGCACATTGCCTCATATGTTGTGGAACTTTCAGAACAATTGTTAGCCACTTATGCATTCTCAATTACACCCAATCGAACGAATGCTACGCAAACCTTAGGTGTTCCTTGGTGTTACTAATGGAAATAAATGAACGACCGATGGGATACAATTTAACCTAGAACCACGAACTTTCTTACCCAAAATACAAATGAACCCCGCAATAAATGGCTATGATCAAAACTGAGTAACCAATCTGTAGTATATTACATATACATCTATATATTTGACAAATTCAGCTACACATCGATTAACAAGCATTTACTCCTGATTTACTCGTGAACAAAACTAATGGCAACCTGAGCAATGCTTAACGTCCTGGATTGACTTTCACCAATCGTGCCACACAGCATTTTACAGAAAATTAATACCATAAATATATCCGATCAAGGTAGTAAATATATGTAAGACGATGCTAAGATCTTCTACCTTTACTTAACAATAAAGATCTCTCAAGTTATTTTTTGTTACCGTGTAGATGTAAACCAAATTCGACAATTTAGCTGCTGGTTCTACTAGCGAAAAAACTTGAACCAACGACGTTATAAATGGGTAAATCGAACATTCAAAGTTAAGATATCTGTTTGTGATGGATCGCTGGTGCACGACTTGCTGCATGTGTCGCGTTGTAAGAGCTTGAATCTAAGTTATCAAGACACTGAGGCAGCCAACAGGTAGTGTGTGCTACTGGTTCGTACGTGTACGTGGTATGGTCCTGGTAAAATAAAAACAGCGCGCACTGCTGACAGTTCGATAAGGGCAGTACTGTCGCAGCATTATGCAAGTGCAGGGTGAAATACAATTCGCGATAGTACATGTCGAATTAAGAAGTAGGTTATGTTCAAGAACCTGAAACGTCTAATGTATTTCTGCAATCTCTAAAGTCGATACAGAACTTGATATCGAGGTGTTGCTTAGTGAGATGAAGGGGTAGTTCACTGGAGGGTCTGGCACTTAACCATTAATGCGACCCACTATCAAGAACTGAACAGACTTCACGGAGCATTGCAATTTTAAACGCCGGACCACATGTAACTGCCATGACAAATCAAATTAATGGACTTCTTTTTACTGCCACTCGCTCTACTAAGTCCTGACTTGATTCCTAAAAACTATCATAGTTTGGCGTATTGCAAAACCTTCGCTGAGAAAGTTATGTGAAGGCTGGAGAAAATTGAATTGCGTGGACTTCAAACTTGCAGACCTATCAACACGGTATATGTACTCTTACCAGAAAGCTGGCAAGATATCGATAATTATTATAATTACAGTTCTGGGAAATACTGAGTAAATTTCTGCGCTTATAATAAAATTGAAGTTGCCTAGGATCGTAATGAGTTAACTAATTATTTCAGTCTTTAAAAATGAAAAGCTAAATAAAGAAAAAGCTATCACGAACTCCGTGACACTAGAAGAAACTAAACTATCCTTTGATATAAAGAGAAAATCGCACAGGACATTTGTTTACAATACTTCTATTCTAGAGTCAAACCACAAGTTACTTTCGATAGTTTAAAACAATCCCATTAATGTTCTCATACCAAACTACTTATCCTACATATCTAGCTGGATTTCAACTATGCCACTAAACTGAAAATCCAACATGTCTGAATAGTTTCAGACTTCTTTATTTCTGAACTTGCAATACTAAAAAGGAACAACTTTCTTTGTTAGCTGGTATGTGTTTCAATCTGACATGATCTTGACTGTTTCCAGGTGGCAGGGCTGTGCTTAGCAACAGTTTGGGTTGGGTAGTTAGTGAATTGTGAGCGGCGAAAAGTGAAAAGAGCGTTAAACTCCAAGGTCTGCGTTAAGGTTGCGAAAACGCCTAGTGAAACAGATCATAACCCTTTTAAGAATTTTGGTACAATTTGTATCAGATGGGTATTTTATGCTACTTTACGTTATAACTCAGTTATTCGTCAGAATTTGGTTTTCCAAGTCTAAGAGACATTGTAGAACACGTTACGTCTGGCTTCACGCCTTCCTGCTCAGAGACAGGTGGTCAGAATAAAACATTCTCGTTTGTTAGGTCTATTTTCATTAATTTCTGGCGAGCTTACTTTCGCACCTAGAAGACAAACATTGCATAAACCACCAAGTAGTATTTATCATTTTTTTCAGATCTGCGTCAGCACAGGGTGGGTGTCCAGAGGGGGGAGGGATTAAGGGATATCCTGTTACGCAAAAATCCCTTTTTCGCTATTTTTACGCCCCAGTACATGATCGAGACATGAATAGTACCATCTGAAAGGCAATTCTGAAGACAATGGTAGGCGAAGCATGATCCTAGGGTAATTATTAATGTCCGGATTTGTATGTAACTACGTATTTTTTCCTTCATACGTAGGTTCGTCAAATCAAATATTTGTGATTCACACCTGTAGGATGCTTCAACCCAAGTTACATATTTTGACCAACATTACAATTTTTTCTTTACATAAAACTTAAAATTTTGCGCTTCCTGAAATTTTAAAATAAACTCTCCAACTGTGCAAGACTTGCATCTAGATTCAATTTTGTCATGTCTCAGTTTCTTTACCGAAAGTGAAATTATTTGTCAAACCATGTTTCGCAGAATTTTCGCCAATAACAAAAATATAAGAAGAAACAAGTAAAAATCCTCCCTCTGGGGTACATTAGCAGCGCCCTTTATTCTCAACTGTGGAAGAAGAGATCACGCGCATGCCAGGGGACTGGCCAGAGAATTCCTAAAATGAAATTATTTGATTGTGATCGGAGGTCGGACGAGAAAAGAAATTAAAGCAAATCCTGCAATTCAAATTAAAACGGTATGCTAGTGTGCTTCCAGGAATTTTCTGCAAGAGTTCGTTCCAAGAAGTTGGCGACAATGGCAATATCATAGCAGGTAGCCTAAGCTTTCAAAGAACTTCGCTTGTTCAACTGAATGACAGGACGACAGTACTCTAGTATTGCAGTTGCAAAACGCACGTGTTCTGTATTGACCGTAAGTTAGAAATCGCTTCGGTTGCTTCAACCATCCGCAAAATTGCGGTCGTGGGTAACTATCGATGATGCGTTTATTACGAACGGTAAAAGGTGGTGTGCCAAGTGTGAAAAAAAAAAAAAAAAAATGTTTAATGAAATCTCAGAACATGTACGAAGTGCACTCCATGCAAGAAATATAAATTTGCGAACTGAAAAATAACAAGTAGTCTTAAATGTATCAAGATACTTCAGTGAGTTTTTTCAAAGACTTCTGGCAAGCAATGATAGCAGCAAACATTCCTTGAAACAAAGTTCAAGTGCCAAAATACCGTGCTTTTCTGGAGAAGTACTGCGGGCGTCGAATTCCTGACTAATCCACTCTTCGAAAGTTTGTTATAGGGAAGCTATAGATACCATTTGGGCAGAAATAGGTAGTCCATATATATATTTGGATTTCTGTCAACGAAACAACACGTATCGGAACGTTATGCAGCAAATTTAGTGATTGGAAAGGGAAGATGCTCCATCTAAATCCTATCTTATTGCGAGTAAATTGCTGGAACGCACGAATCATTGCACGGTTGCTCGCTTTGTAAACGATGGTCTTAAGTGTTTTGGCCGGGAGTTTAGAAAGAAGTCCTTGTCCCCTATACAGACAGTGAAGCGTACATGTTAAAAGCGGCTACAGCACTTACACCTTTTTACCCTAACTTAATTCATTTCATCTGTATGGCCCATGCTCTTCAGCGTGCGTGCTGCTGAAGGGGAGAACTTCTGCGAAGTGAATCAACTAGTTTCTTCCACGAAAAAAAAATGTTAAGGCGCCACAGCGTGTTCAAGTTTACAGAGATCAACTGCCAGACATACCACTTTCTCCGGAGCCTGTGCTAACGCGATTGGGCACTTGGATACAGACAGTACATTTCTACAGTGAACATTTTCAAAAAGATTAAGTCTGTTCATTTCCATCGGAGTCTTGTGTTACTTGGCATTGCTCAGAACCTAATGACTCAAAAGTAGCGTAATAGCCAACCAAAATTCCTCCATGGAAATCATACAGGATGCAGAGACTGCTGCAAGGTGTGTGAAGACGTAGGAGAAAAAGCTCGAAAGAAACTAAATGCAGTGCTGGAAAAACTTGGGATACGACAGTCTATTGGCAGTGTACGAGATTCTTAGTGGTGAAACAAGAACCCCTCTGAAGATATTTCCCCCAACTACATCCCCCTCTTGAAATACGCTCCTGTTACCTCATGTCATGTGGAGAGACCATTCTCTGCATACAAGAACATTTTATCCGATCGCCAACAAAATTTTACGCCTGATCATTTGAAAATGTACCTTGTAACCCATTGTGCAACAACAGTTTAACTGCAGGCACATCTTTTGTAAGTACTTTATTTCAAGTTAAAAATGTTCATTAGTGGAAATATTCTTCAATCTTAGTTCAGCTGGTATTTAAGATTAAGGACTGCTTTTCCCTGCATGAAATAAATATATATAAAACAATACATTTCGTCTTAAGTTGCTTTTAGTATTTAAATTTGTATACTGCATTTCAAGATTGGGCCGTGGTGACGGATGCGCATTTAGTGTAAAAGGTTCTAGATTTGAAACGGGACCACACCACACGAGATTTGACGTACAAATGCCGTATGCATTGCTTTTCTCGGGGCTTTCCTGTTTCTCTCTGGCCGATTCACATTTTCCTTCATTCGAATCTGATTTTTATTATCCTGGAAGCAGTCACGTTAGTGACGTATGACTGTCTCAGCTATTCAAGCATTTCAGTTCACTGGGGGACTCATTAAGTAGGATAAGTGTAGTGTATTTTACTTTTATTTTCGTAATTCGTTTAAATTCTGCATACTCATACGCATGTTAATATTACATGTAACATGTTTATAAATATGTAACATGTAATATTACGTATTCTTATATAATATTACACATTTCTTACATTATAAGCGACTTTTGTTACATATTTAGGGTGTTGATATTACATAAAAATACGGACTGTAGTAATTAGAAATGTCTCAGGAAAATTTTATCCAAGTTCCTTCTTTAGACGGGAATTTGGGGTATTGAATATTTTTTGGCGGGCTTACCTTTGCACCTAGAAGACAAAGTTTGCACAAACTGTCTACTGAGTAGCATTTATCAATTTCTTTTTTCAGATTGCGTTCAAACGGGAGGGTCCAGAGGGGCAGAAAGTTTAAAAACAGGATATTTTAACCAAAAATTGATTAGCGATTTTTCCGCCTCAGATACACGATGGAGACATGTGAATGGTACTGTTTCAAAGGCAGTTTATTCTGAAAAGAACAGTGGACGAACCATGATTCCAGGATGAATATGGATGTCTCAGGGTTTTTTTTTTTTTTTTTTTTTTTTTTTACCTGAGATGAAAGTCTTCTGCGGTTATCTGAGGCATTGTGGGGACTATATTTTCCCGCCCTTACTATTCAACATAGAAGCTTGAATTTTGGCACACAGATTTAGTCTACCGAGTAAAATTTCAGATCTCTATGGTCATACAGGGCCGTTCCAAAGGGGCCAAAATGACAAAATTTCATTTTCCCCTCTCCTGGTATATGGTATGGGCATGTTAGTGGTACCATTTGAAAGCCTGCTCTATTCCGAAAAGAATGAAGTATGAACCACGATCCTAGGATAAATGACTTGAGCAACCCACATTATGCTTTATTTTTGGTTTAATTATGCTTTATTATTTTCAGATTATGCTTCATTATTAATTTCAATCATTGTTTTACATTAATCGTGTATAATGTATAATATTTACTGTACATTAAATATTCTAAATATTTTGATGTCTTCATCAATATTTTATGCAACCTTTTTTTTTCATATTTAATGAACTTTCTACTTAATGCACTTTACTAGAGTCAGTTTTTTATATCAGTTGTGTGCACCTTAGAGGTGCACACATACAGAAAGGGACAGTACAAGATGCCAGCAAAAAGTACACAAGGTGCTCAAGATCAAGAGATACACAAAACAATAGTGTGGAGTTCTTGTGTATTATTCATTGTTGGCGGAAGTTTTATTCTATTTTCTTTAATCTACATCACAGGATTACACCCAAAAGTTTACAGGAATAAAAATAAGCTTTCATTATTGCATTGTTCTTCTCAATGCTTTTGTATTGCAAATCTTGGTTTTAAAAACTAATACAGTATGTTAAACTTTTAGGTAGATTTTTTAAGAATTGCTACATATTTTCAACTATGCTTTATCCTTTATTTTCTAAAATTATGCTTTATGATTTTAAAATTACTTTCTTCTGAACCCTTAAACAACCACAACCATGTTCAAGGTACGAACCATGTGTAAATTATTGTTGTGCTTTTTATGCTTTTGGGTTGCTCTAATAATGACTGCAGTACCTGCCCGATAGTAAAAAAACACCCCAAAAACTCCAGCAAGTATACGCAGGCGAGACTTTGAAGTAGTATTTTAGAGTGGCACAAAAGGTTTCAGAAAGACCGATTCACTGCAATACTATCCCAGACCTGGTCGCCCGCCTACAGCACACACACTGATGCAAACGTGGAGCGTCGAAGTTATTGCAAGAAAGACGTCGTGTAACTGCGTACGATATCAACTGAATTTGAATGAGAGATGTCAAGATTTTACGCGAAGATTTAGAGAAACAAACTTAATGCAAAAGTATTCCTTCACTCACTACAGACTAGCAGAAAAAGGAAAGACGAAGAATACCTGCTAAGCTATCGGATAGAGCCAGACGTGCTCCCACATTTGTGTCAAAGATTACTGTATGGGTAACTACCAGTATGACCCTCTCACGAAGCGTAAAGTGCCGAAGAAGTCTAACAACAACCTTCGAGAACAGATGTTGATCGCACTCGGATAGTAAAGGATTGGTTCACTGAACCGAACACACTACATCGAGTCTTAAAGTTTGCAACAAGCAATTCAACGTCGCCGCCCTGATTTGTGACATTCATAATTAGTTCTTACTGCATGAAAATACAAGGTCCATCTGCTAACGAGTATCTCGCCAGACATTCTGTCCTTGCCCTCCCACATTGCCATATTCGCCCGACCTCTCACCCTGTGATTTTTCTTGTTTCCGCGAGTGACCAGGCGAATGAAAGAAAAACTTCAAGATATCGCAGACACACAGCGGGCTATGACAAAATAAGCTTACAAGCGTCACAGTTGATTCCCCTGCTTGCTTCCAAATACTGCCTTAACTTTGGCGATTGTGTATATGGATAGCCAAGGGGACTACTTTGATAGAGGATGATTACTTGGTTAAGTACGACCTTTGCCCTGGAACTTTTGTGAAAGGTTGTATTAACCTATCAGAAAACCTTAACGCATTCATTGCACAATTTCGTACATAGCACTGAGATACGTTAGTATTTTCACATGCGTAACCCTCTGCCTAATTTTCTAGTAAGTACAAAACTATTGAGGCAAACAAACAATACTTTCAAATCGTCTGTTCTCGCTCAGTTGGACATTAATTATGCTTGTCACGTCACCAGATACTCGAAACATTCTGATAAGTCGGAAATAATTACGCAACGAGATTTTAGCACTATTCTTAAGTTTCGGTAATATTTACGAACCTTAAAAAGAAATGAAGTGTAATAATGATTTAAATTTCTGGTCTTTTGGCACCTACGACCATTTAGCCTGTCACGCGTGAGGGATGATGTCCCTCTGCGAGCACACTATCCGGCGAAAGGAAAGGAAGCGGTTTGAGACCTAAGTTACGTGCCACCCGGCATTTGCCTGGTGAATGAGGAAAACCTTCAGGATGACTGGCCTGAAAAAGCTTTTTCCACTTTCGAACGAATGCCCTCACCGGGAATCGAACCCGGGACCGCTCACACCAAAGGCGAGAGCGTTAGCGACTACGCTACGCGGGGGCACTGGAATGTAATAAGGCTCAACTCGTTCATACACTACCAGCACCGTTTCCATTTAGAAAAGGAAAATTTGACAATGTACGTTTTACAAGTTACGAAAATCGATTTTATAGCCAACTACTCGTCCATAAAACATTTGGTGAAAGTCTCAAAAGCGTTGCAAGTCCTACAATTTCTTCTACAAAGGATGTATACAGGGACCTAGTTCGATAACTACTCAACATTTGAGAAACTGATCCGAAACCATCGTACCGTCAATAGCCTCAGAGTGCTACATATGAAGGCGGCATCATAATACAGGGTGGCCCAAAAATAGTATACACCCCTGCATTGATCAAGTACAACATTCTAGTTTTATACCATAAGCTCGAAACAGCACAAGCAAATAAGTTAGAAGGCTTTAAGAACAAATCACCTAAGTCGATTTGATGGATAACAATAAGTGATGATAAATACAGTGAACTGATCAGTATCAAACTGTATACCTTTGGGCCACTAGTTCTGCGATCGCCAGGTGCTTTCAGCAGTTGATTCAGTTTAATGTGTCGAAATTATTTTATCAATATTTTGAAAACACCCTGCAACACTTAAGTTACGGAATTTGACATGGCACTAAGGATACATGAGCCAGCTTTTCTGTTAGCAGCCTACTGTCATTTTAGTTTCTTCGAGTGTCGTTTTGATAGCGTTCCAAAAACTACATTTCCGAGGAGAGGAAAAAAAAAAGAAAAAAAAACTAACTTCGTATGAATCCTAAGCACTTCCTGCAGTGTAACGCTAGCCCATCCCTAAATCCATTTTTATTATTTAAAATTGATGTAAAATAGCTACCGTCCTGCACGTGAACGTTAAATTTAAGTGAAAATTAGTGATTCAACGCGCAAGTCTAGGGGAGATTCTGAACTCCCATCAAGCGCTTCCCCAGGTGGTGGATCGGACTGTTGGGGCGCGTCGACATTAAGGTCTTCTGCACTCTTCTGTAACAGTTAAAACAATAATAATAGCACACCGCCAGGAAAATTAAGTTCAGAGCGCGGAGTTTATTCCGTTTCGGAGAAAATTTCACAGCATTTAAGAAATGTGCAAACACCAACACGTTAATTCTCTCTTCCAGGGTAGCTCGGCAATAGGCAAACAAGTGGAGCCTCCTTAATTAGTAATGGATATGACTGCAGAAGAAAGGAAATTGACAAGAATAAAAGCCAAGTGATAATGTAGGAAATTAGGAATTAAAACTGGGAAAAGCTCTCACTGCAGTCAAACATTTGGAATGTTGCGTAAATGAGAACTTGTAGAATGATCTGAGCATCAAGCAAAGTAGTTAGTCCAATGGCTTGAGAATGAAATGAAATTGAGTTTTATGTCCCACGGCTATGCCGATTAGGCTAAAGGAGACTGATTATGACAAATGAATGAAATGGTAGAATGAAGAAAGTGGGAGGAAACTGGAGAACCCTGAGAAGACAAGCACACGGTGTTCACCACCAAGTTTACTTGGCGGGAGCAGGGTTTCAACCCGGGACCCTAAACTCCGGAGGTGAACGCTCTACCACAGCCACCGCCCCCCCCCCCCAATGGCTTGAGAGTACGCAGGCTTACAATACGAATACGTGGTTATTGATCAGAAGTATCCGCTATTTCTGTACGAGCATTTGAACAATCGCAGAGTTTGGGCTAAAATGGGAGCAAAAAAACTTCATACAGGAGCAGAACTTCCGGAAGCACGTGTGGTGACAATGGAGCGCCTAGAAGCACAAACGAATTTAACGAAGTCACTGGTGACGAGACGTGGATCCTTCATATGATCCTAAACGAAAAAGGCAAACCGTGGACTGGAGAACTCCCTGAGTAAAAGACATGAGCAAACTGAAAACTAAGTTCATGCTTACTGTTTTTGATATCAATAGCCTGTTCCTGATTGAATGGGTACCATCAGGTCAAGCATTAGCATATTTCGTTGATGCGAGAACGCTCGAGAGAGTCCCTTTTGCGGAATCAATGGATTGTGCATCCCAATACTGTAAAGTACACAAAATCTTGACATTTATTTTGTAAATTTATTTTGTTTATTGTAAAACAAGGATAAAATCAAACTACATATTTAGGAATGCTTCTAATGTGCAAACATCCATTATTCGATCTTTCAAATTGGAAACTCCTGTTTTAAGATTTCAACTGGCACTTAAAACTGTTGCCATGGCTCATGTTTTCTAATTATTATTATTATTATTATTATTATTATTATAATATATAAGAGTTGCGATTTGTCAGTTCATGAATAGTGTTGGAATAAAACTTTGGATGTGCATCTCCGTTGTGCTGTATATGCGTTAGAGGCTTCCGAACTTTGTGATAACATCCTTAGTTTGCAACACTAAACAATGAAAGTGGTATTTTAAGTTTGACGTGATTTGAAATGTAATAATCTGACAGTGCCATTTGAAAAAAATATGTAACTATTGGGTTGGCAACACTGTTGGGTATTTTACACAAAGATGTCCCCCTCCTTATAATTGCTTCGTGCAGTTTCACTTTTGTCTTAGTTTGTCCGTTATAGCGGATCAAGAAACTGTCCACACTGTATATGTATACATACACAGGAAATCTGAAGTCCGTAGATTGTACATAAATATACAAGATACATAAAGATTTTTATTTTATTCTAGCTTCAGATACAACCGTGATATGGAAAGGAACGAGGGGAAACAACCGGAATATTGGAAGTGGCTTGTGCGGAGCACACGGACTCAACGTAATATTGCGTGAGCATTAAAAAGCGACACGTGAAACCCAGAGGTTCAGATCATGAAATCTTTACTGGTAGGAAAGTAAGACGTTCGGGCTGGCACACTATCAAAATTCTTACAAGAATTATGAGAGATGGAAGGAAATGAGATTTCGAGCGCGGAAGATGCGTGTTGCAGAATGCACCATGAAGCTGACAATCGAAATGTCCACAAGATGCATAAATGCAAATTCCGACAAAAAGCTAGATCAAACTGCATGATGAAAGCAATAGAGTGGAGCATCCCATTGAACAAAACTGTGTGATTACATTTTTAACGAAAGCCTACAATACCACATCTATTTTTCAGTTTCACCACCGCAATTCCATCGTGCAGCCTAAATAAAGACTGATGAGAATGAAGTAGGAAGAAAGTAGAGAACCCCGAGGAAAAATGCGATGGGACCACAAATATTGGCAATTTTTTAAAAGATACTCATAGTAGTAAGGATGAGGATTACGACACCCAGATTAGATAAGACTTGCAGAATTTAGAAATACTAATAACCATCACTCGAAGTACCAGGCGACTTAAAGCCTACAAAATGAAGGAAATTTTCATTTCTTTGAAAATTACTACATTTTATCAACTGCTACTCTAGCTAGTAAGTAGTATCGACTAAAGTCAATTCTGACTACCTTTAATATTTCATTTAGCTCAAGAAAATTACATTATCTTGTGCAGAAAAGAATGTTGAAATTAAACCTCCATAACAGATGTTAAGCAATGTGGTTTAACCCGGGAAAGCCCGGTGTCCCCCACATGGGATAGCAGTTTAAATGTTTTACCTGAAAGAAGTATTTTGGTTATGTTTCGAGTTTTGGAAAGTTATCTAGTCTGAAGATCACCTGGCAGTACTGTGCGATTTCAGATCTACCTAGCGGCGGAGATATGAAGTAGAGAATTTCGCATTCTGTGGGCTGAGTGGCTGTGTGCACACCACTGCACGAAAATGGCTCCAACAAAGGAAACTGGTAACTTATCTTTTTTTAAATTCATTTATTATCTTGAAACAGTCATTCTCACATATAAAATGTAAAGTTTGGTCATAAATGAGTAAAAGTACTTAATTTTTCAAAAGAAAGGTGTCCCCTGCTGCAGAGGACACTGGGCACTGTACGTACATAAGCTCTTTCTTTGTACAATTTCCGAATTTGAGAACAGTTTGAATATATTATGTCGTAGATTTCTTACACTATACAAAGTAGATACATGATACTTTGCTTATTATATACTTTGATTTACGTCCAGTTTTCCTCAAAGGCGAAGGCCTTCGAGAACTGTTCTTGTCTACAGAAAGGTTTTCAAGATTAATTTATCGATTATATATAATGATTGTTGTAAGTAAAAAATTGCGTTGTATTGTTGAAGTTTATATAACCAAACCAAAACTAATCAAATCTACCTAGCCCAATCTGATTACGTATTCTATGAGTAAGTAGGTTGTGCTTTGTGTGGTAATTTATGTGAAGCTGATTTTCTTTTCAGCCCCAAGCACCATGAAATTGTAGAAATCCTGAGATTTGGCAATAAATTGTGGTCAGCTGCCACCCGAACAGGCTATTTGATTGCTTTGGAACCCCATCAGGAAGCTAAGTATAGCAAGCTAGCGTATCAAGAGGTTCTTGGTCTAGGTCCAAATGTTTTGGATATCGAGTCTAGGTTATCTCAAGGACTTGGCCGTTACAATTTTTATCTTGGTATCTTTTTTTATGAAAATAAATGTTACAAAGACAAAAGCCATGGTGATTGGAACGAAGGGGTCTTTGTCAAATATAAAAGTAGGAGGGGAGAAAATAGAAGTGAATAGTTTTCGATATCTGGGTAGTATTCTTAGTAATAACGAAGTGCGAACGTGAAATAAAAGCAAGAACAGGAATGGCGAAAGAAACCCTTAGGAAGAAAAGTTGTTTTGTGGGGCCTTGAGTTGAGAAAAAGACGCAAAATGCTTCGTGTGGAGTGTTGTACTCTATGGGGCGGAAACATGGACATAAAGGTGATGAAAATCGACTGGAAGCCTTCGAAATGCGGGTGTGCAGAATAGAATTACTTGGGTCTAGCGGAAAACTAATGTGAGTGTGTTAGAAACTGTGGGTGAGAAAAGAACACATTATTAGGAAGAGAAACTGGTTGGGAAATTGTCTAAGATTGTATCATGAGGGACGTCCTAGAGGGTATGGTGGCGGGAAAGAGGGAGGGGGCGAAGGAGACTACAATTAATGGATGATATAAAAACAAAGATCATACGCGAAGACGAAGTAGTTAGCGGAGGAGCGTGGAGCATGGTAGCTTCTCAGCTGCGGCAAGTGACCTGCCAATGAAGGCAGAATACCTACGACCTTTTATAACATTGCCACTTATTCAAACTATCAGCGCATGGAAATGGAAGCACTGGTACAGTACGAGAGAACCGTATGCAGAAATGTCCGTTGCAAGAGCAAGAGACAAAGGGACTGAAGAAGAGACGTTCATTCTCTTTCGCAGCAAAAAGTGAAATGGCATGATAGTATTTTAAGTGTAGTGCCTACCATAGTGTACTGCCGATTCAGAAAGTAGATAAGATTGGTATTGCCGGAAGAACAAAAATTTTGCACAGCCCATCTCTTATTCAAAAATACAATAAAAGTAGGGGGGAGTAGACCTATTCGATGAAAATGTACTCAATGCAAATTGCTTTCCGAGGGCGAAATTGGTGGGTCCCCTCTTCGTGTTTACAGTGGATGCCGCTTCTCAATGCATGACTAGTGCTAAAAGAATGCGGCCAAGGTAAAAAAAAAAAAAAGTCAATTTCGTAGAATGATTGTTCAAATTTACTCGGCTATTTATCGGAAACCACCAGTGAAGAGTCACTTGTAGAGCGCCATTACATCAACGTGTTCCGAGTGACGATCGCCTCAACTCTTACCCTAAGGACGATAAAAGCGCGCACACAAGAATCATGTGCCAAAAGTGAGATTGGATTACATGTTCGTTATGATTTTCACAGCCGAAAATAAACATTGAAGTTCCTATTGTAATTTGCGTTTTGTAATGCTATTCTTTTACCTTGCATTTGGGCAGCGTATTCAAATGTTAACTAGAATACCCGTATTTAATATTTTGCATTTTTTTTTTTTTTTTTTTTTTAGTAAAGTGATATTTGTGTTCATTTATATTTTATTTACAATAAAACCTTTAAGTCAGTCTTTTCAATATATGCCCATTGTATTTCTAATGCTCAGTATCCCCTACAGGGGACACCCCTATTTCTCCGCACTGAGTACACACATGAAATTTTCCTGATAATCTCAATTTAGTGTCTCTAAAGGACGCAAAAGCAACAATTATTCAATACACACTTTGTATAAGTATGGGCTTTCCCGGGTTAAGGCGCATTGGTTATTGCACTGTCACGCCCAGAATACCAAATGATCGTTTTCTGTCAACCTATCACGAAGTGCAAGCAGACGGAAAGTCAGAACCCCATTCAAGCATACAAAGATATACAAACTACTCATGTACAAAATTATTGTCGCATGTCTAAATATGTTGGAATATGTGATGCATTCGCCCGAGGGCAGTAAATAAAATAAAACTGTCCATTTAGCAATATTTTGTTTCACTCATTTTAAATTTCGTACTTTTCCTATGAAATTTACCATAAATATACATTTCCCGATTACACACACATAGTACCAGTATTAGAAGTACCCTGCAAAATCACCATATAATCAAGATAGTTATAGATATGCGACGAGTGCACCTGCACGCATTTTTTTTTTTTTTTTTCATGTCAGCCACTGTTCTGCAGAGCCCTAGTTTAAGAAAAAAGCGGAAAGTTCCATTGGTTACAGAGTTCGGTATTGAATCTGAGCTGACTACAACGCATTGCCTTACGAGGTAAGCCAAAGACTTTGAAAAGGATAAGTCTAATCTATATATATAAAAGAGAACGCACAAATCCTTTGTTCCCTCATCACGCTAATACGGCTGAACCAATTTCTTTCATTTTTGGGGGGTTATTAGGATTTGGACCCTAGATGGTTTTTATCATATCACTTTAATTTTTAATTACCAGTGTCTTGAGATAATTGACCATTCAAGTGTCCATAACGTACAAATCCTTTGTTAGTTCATCATAGGTAAAAATAAACGTATTTATATGCAACCCGCATGACCGTGTCACTCGGCGGGTTAACATAAATGACAGGCGATATAATGTTAACATTTACTGCAATCTACTATGGTTTTTATCATATCACTTGAAAGCGAAAAAGTAAAAATTATCTAAGTAACAACGTTTATTGCGTTCCGGGGTGACCGCAGCGAAGCGGGGTGAACGCTGCTAGTATTAAATATTGCACGATTTCTTTCATCCTAGTAGACATGCAGCGTGTAACTCACCGATTTGAATGAAATTGCATACACTTTATATTTCGACAATGATGCGGGTTTACGGGCAGAAACCCCTTTTGAACATTAGGGGTGGTCTCCCAAATAGACAAGAATCATAGTGTAGAGAACTGCCAGAGGGAGTTTCAGGATAGCTAATATAGGATCTCAAATTTTGAAACTGGCAGATCCAATATGGTAATTACAATTACAAAACTTCTGGTTAGAAATGCTCTGCAGCTATCCAAGAACTATAGTTGGCAGGTTACTACCATAAGGCTGCAGACCGATTTGGAGCTCCTTTAAAGAGATGATTCATTATAGTGAGTCTGCACTCTGGTACCATGGGCAAAGTGGGTCCCTGAGATATTCATTCCATAGTGAGTCGGGCGGCAATGAAAACGTCCAATGATGGAATAGGGAGACAACGGGAATTGTTTCAGTTATAGCGCTATACAAGGTGAGCATGCAACCACGGATCTTCGCAACCCTTGAACTGCAAATCAGTGAACGATTCGTCTCTGCGCAGTGAGCACAGCATAGGCAGTTAAAACTGTAGTTACAAGTATTCGGTGAAATCCCGTCAGGATTCAATCAGTTATGTCGCAAGAGAAATTTCGAGATGAAATGTCACGAGTGCTCGATCAAGGGGAACTCAAGGACATGCATCAGTCAGGAAGTAACCTGTACGCTGTGTCACGTCAGTATACTGATGAACGCTACGCATTTAAGCGTTACGCAGAAAGTGATCACAGGATTAGTACCACCGAGAAGCTATTTACCGTTGAACAGACCTTTAACGCTTAGAAAGAATTTTACGCATCAGTGAAAGCTGCTGTACGTGTTTGAAGGGTGCAAAGGTCGCATTACCCACTGATGGGAAAAGCTTCACCGGCACACATCGGCTGCCGTGTACTAGTATTGGAACCCATTGTGAAAATACTGACCACGTTTCTCAACCAACACGACCAACAGTTATGTCTGCCCATTTTCCGAATTTTTTCGTTCGGTATACCAGGGAAACTTACACCAAACTGATGATGGCTTGAAGATTGTTTCAAATCTTGTCAATTTTTCGAATCACCTTTTAGATTTTCGAACAGTGTAGCTATTAATGCTCTTACAGCGAAAATGCAGTGTGCGACGCACTTAAAACGTAAAGTAGTGGTTATTTGCTGGAACCTGTGCAAATACTCTCGTACTGAAGAAATGTCAATCTGAG
This sequence comes from Thermobia domestica, assembly GCF_964235325.1. Taxonomy (NCBI): domain Eukaryota; kingdom Metazoa; phylum Arthropoda; class Insecta; order Zygentoma; family Lepismatidae; genus Thermobia; species Thermobia domestica. Next base: position 263,271,435 of record NC_137454.1, read on the forward strand.
TACATTGATTATCAATTTTACATATGCAGATACTTTTCCCGATAGTAAGTTCCTCGAACTGGAAAGTCACGTCAAAAGCACCTACCACTTACATAATCGCAAATTCTACAACGTAAATTAGAAGAAAAAAAAATCATGCCAGTACTGAACATCCTTGGCTTAAATCTCTCGACTACTGCAAAACTGCCGAGAAACTATCGATTATTTTGTTTGCAATATGGAACCAGTCTAACTAGTCCTCCAGCCCTTTTACCAATATTGTCCATACTTTCAAATTCTATCCTGCAGTGTAATTTGTACTACACGACCACAAAATTCTGGAACACTCAAATCGGTTGAGGACTAAAAACAATTGCAACTGAAGAATGACGTGTCACCCCGCGGATTAGACTTGCGGTACCCTTTTACTGAAGCCATTGGCAGCACCATTGATTAAAAAAAAAATATATATATATATCTACAGGAATATATCTCGAGTACTTAATTCTTTTATGAAGTGAAGTTTTCCAGTCTCCTTCCAACAGTTTTCCCAATCATTTACTTCAATATTCATTAATCTCTAGCTTAAAGGGCATAAATGGGGAAAGAATGCATTCAATTAACTCTTGGAGTAGTATACAACGTATTTCCTGCTGACTTACATGGTCAACTATCAAAACACGCAACCCACTTACATTCTACAATAAATTTTGTTCAAATTCTAAATTATCTGCAACTTGAGAAAAAAATAAAGTTGGTTACATTACGAGTTATCTTTCAGTCTCCACTCGTTAAAACCTTTTGAAAGCCAATCTCGGGAAAATCTTAATGTTACACTACAGCATGCATCTCTTCCCTTACCTACTACTTATACATGCACTGACCTTACAAATAATGACAAGACAGACGTTGCTAAGTATTTGAATGCTTCTATACATTACATTATATACACGAATTCCAAATCTAACTATGTACCATTGAATACTTGAATCAAGTATGAAAGATTTAACAATACTCAACTTTTACAATTTAATGTGGAACGGTAAAGGAAACCTAACCTGAAAAGCTGATTGCAACAATTTCAGAAAACCGTACGAAAATTAGTTATCCGAACTCTCAGCAACCACCACAGTGCACCATTAAGTTATATTTAAATCAAAACATTTAAGATCATGCAATAACGTAAACAAAATTAGATATACTATACCGTAGTTTCCATAATTGTATCCTGTGTAATCATAGCCACCATATCCGTAATTTCCGTAGCCACCTCCGTAATAGTCATAACCTCCGTAACCTGTAATGAAATTCATGGTTCAAGATTTCAATACATTAAAGGTTTCATTAAGTTTAAACCAAGTTCCTAAGACAGCGAATTAGTGGGTGCAGTTTCCTCAGTATATAACTTAAGCCATTGTTCTTGGTGTGTTAAAATGCGGAAGGCGCTCATATTGTAATTTGTTTCACTATCCCAATTTAACACAAAGGCGTATGAGTAACGCTAATTTCTAATAGCGCAAACAGGATAAGTATTTCTTCCCTGATAGCAACAGATTCTACTACGTTAAAACTATTGTGACAATTATTGCAGTTTAAATTTAATTATTTCATAAGGCAAAGATTGTAACTACTTAGATTTGAGAATAACAGGGCTCATAGCGGTCTGGTATCTTGTAATTAAGTGACCAGAAGAACAAGGAAAAGTGACCAAAATCTCATCGTGCCCTTTTCCTTTGTCAATTTCTCCATTTCTGTTTTGTTTCATCTTTTCTGAGCTTCCCCCTTTCTTAGGTTTTCTAAGTATGATTTGTAGTTACGGTAAGCAAATTTAGCAAATGTAACCAGCTTCTGAGTAAGTGGAACCAGTTCTGGCCTATTTCCGAATTTCTCCATCGCAGACATATTCAACTTAGCATTGAGAGCATTCATCACCTACTTTTAAGAACATACAGGCACAACAAGAACATGAACCACACACACAACGTTGAGCGGAGCGTTAACTATTACGAGAGAAAACTACAAGACTATTATGATAGAAGAAAGACAGAAGGGTTGTTAACCCCACCTTGAGAGCTTAAGCATCCACCAACTACCGTGCTTTAGAAAGAATAAAAGCTGAAGTGAGAATAAAGCTGACTGTTTCACATGTGGCAACAAGTACTGAAGCTTTCAGAAGTAATGTGTAACAAGTTTCTGCCTTTTTCCATTTATTTTCATAGTATTTTCTTAGAAAACTGCAAATGCAAAACAAGTCACACGAAGTCACTTTACCTCCCAAAAGAGTAACTTAGTGACAAATTTGAAAAGTAACTTTTAGTGACCAACTTGAAAAGTAAGAAATGACTCGCTATGAGCCTTGGAATAAATATTTACGTACTTTAACAGTAATAAATTTAGCAATTTCAACTAATTAAGCACGGTCATAGTATGAAGGACCGAAGATTTAGGTGCACAATTAGTACAATAAAAGAAACAGATTGGTTACAATTGTAAAATTAACACTACATATCTTGCATAAGGCCTAGTCCTACAATGAAATCCATTAGCAAACTTTTGTCAGAAGTGCAGATTCAAAATAATTCACCATCGCTAAGTTAGTATGGTATGATCTCAAAAGAACCAAGAAACATTAAACCAGTGTAAACCCTGTTCAATAAAATTCCTAGTCCGAAATCGTGCAAAATCCTGACAGGCCCGTACAAATCCTGGTGAGCGAGCCTCAGAACGGCGAAAAGCTCAAAGTTAATAAAGTGACTGATTTGGAGTATCCTTTTACTTTTCTGTATTCTAAGCCAGATTGTTTGTTTCTTGTCCCTACATCTTTTATTACTTTGCTTGGATTTCAATTGCAGTATTGTTTCCCCATTCCCTCCATAGCCTGTAGACCTATTCTTCGATATCAGAATGTGTCCAACCATGCTGTCTTGAAACAGGCAAAATGAATTCATTAACCTCTTCAGGACGAACGGCTCAACCCTTGAGCCAGCAATTCAAACCTCTCTAGCTCAGCTCCTAATTAACCTAGAGATGATTTTGGTATGTATCTCTTCAGAAAGGATGGAACTTTCTAATCCTGTGTATCTCATTCATGTAGTGGGTCCCGCCGTGAAGCAGGGTGCGAAGAGGGCAAAGTTGGGTGTTTATAGCTTTCCCTTCTGAATTTGGGGGGAAGTACCCCCCTGATGGAGCTGCAAGGATAAAAAATGGCATCCATATAGACAAATGAACATACTAGCCATACCCAGTCCATGACTTTTGGGCTTGAGAGTGGTGAATAGGAGAGGTATTGAATTTACCCTTTTTCTTATTGTATATTTTCTTATAAAGACAAAAAAATTTCAAATTTGAGGAACTCTGGCAACATTGTTATTCATCGTACGAGAAAAAAAAAAAATCACATTTACGATAGATATTTGGGACAATGATAAAAAGTCAAACCCGTCGGTTCAATACGAATGGAGAAAAATTCGGAACCCCACACCTACGTGACACATCCTGTATATTATTCAATATTACCTGTAATGTACTCTAACGTTGACAGCCCTAGCGACATTCCTAATTATCACAGACACAAACCATACCTCGTTGAAAACCTTATAGATCAGTCATTCCAACAATGTAACTTTTGTATGTCTCGGGCCAAACCAGTAAAAGAAGAACACGAAAATCAAAATTTTGGGTGGAAAATCAAATTTTTCGAAATTTGTCGAACTGTGGCAACGCTATTATTTTTCGTACGCAAGGAAAAAAAAATCTCACATTTACGCCAGACATTGGGAACAACGATATAAAATAAATGGTGTAGGTGCAATAGGAGTGAAGAAAGAAATTCGGAACCTCGAACCTACGTGAATCATCCTGTATGTTTTCCAGAGATTGTGGCATAAGCTAACATTGGCAGACTTGGCCACGCTCCTAATTGTCAAAACATATCAGCTATACCTCGTTGGAAAGCTTCTAGAACAGACATTCCAACAAGGTAACTTATTGAAGACAGACACACACACACACACACACACAGAGCGCGCGAGAGAGAAAGAGAGCGAAAGGAAAACTTATCACCTCAGAACGCACCGTTCTATTTTTAGCCTGGTCAAAGTCAGCTGTAGCCATCAGTTCAACCTAAGGGTTGTAAATATGCATCTTTTAACTCCCTCCTTTGACAAGTTACTTAGTTTTAGAAAAAAAATCTTCCTGCCGAAGCAAAAGGAAACAAAAGCAATTATCTTGCGACGAACAATGTTAGGTGAACCAATGGGAGTTTATTCTCTGCCGTTAGTAAGAGAATTTACACGGTTACACGGTTAGTAAGAGAAGCACTTACACGGTTTATTTTTTGCACAATTGTTCACAATAACGGGGGTAAATGTGAGAATTATTTTTCTTGCATACGACAAACACTGTTGCCATAGTCCGACAAATTTCGAAAAACTATTTTCCACCCAAAATTTTCGTTTGTCTTCTCTTTTACTAGTTTGGCCCGACAGACACGAAAGCACCTTGTTGGAATGTTTGTTCCATAAACTTTCCAACGAGGTACAGCTGGTATGTTTGTGGCAATTAGGAGCGTGGCAAAGCCTGCCAATGTTAGCGTATACCACAATCTCTCGAACAAAATACAGGATGATTCACGTAGGTTCGGGGTTCCGAATTTTTTCCTCCATTCCTATTGTACCTAAATCCTTCATTTTTTTACATCATTGTCTCCAGTGTCTGGCGTAAATCATTTTTTTTTTGCATGCGTACGGTATATAACAGCGTTGCCACAGTGACAAAATCTGAAGAATTGTATTTAAAAAAAAAAAAAATGATTTTAGTCTTACTAATTTGGTCCGAGAGACATGAAAGTTACTTTGCTGAAATGTCTGTTCTATAAGGTTTCCAACGAGGTATGGTTTGTTTATGTGTGGCATTTAGGGGCGTCGCCAAGCCTGCCAACGTAAGGGTAAATGAAAATTTCTCGGGAAAATAGGAACAGGAGGATTCACCTAGATTCTATCTTTCGATTTTTTTTTTACCTAGCTATCTACCTTTGCCCTTTATTTTTTGGTATAATTATTACCAATGTCTGGCCTACAAGGTCAGAATATTTTTTCTAGCGTACGACTAGAAACAGGTTGCCAGACGCACAAATTTCGAAAAAAATATTTTTTTCACTTTCTCTTCTACGGGTTGGGTACGGTAGCCCCAAAGGTTAATCTTACTAGAATCTGTTTCATAAGCTTTCCAACAAGGTATAATTCATACCCATAGAAGAATTAGGAGGGGTGCTAGGGCCGCCAAAGTAAAGGTCTACGATTTTCTTGAAATCCCTGCCTGTCCTGAAAAGGTTAAGGTTAGTAGGTTACAAACAGCAGCGAACTTCTAATACTCTAACTAGAACAAAAATTCTACATGTGCTATCCCTAGTACCAACGTTCCATAACCCAAGAATAATTGCTTATCGCTTGCACCAGCATTACAAACATCCAAAATTTAGGACATGACAGCTCGGGAAAAAAAAGCCTATAATATGAAATGTGTCATTGAACGACATCCGCGTATTTGCATGTACACCCATGCACACAGGCTAGTCTTCGGGCACTTAGATCAAAACTGGACAAAGTTCAACTAAAATTGCACGAATCCATAGATCTTAAATTGTGTTTTTCACACGAAAAAATTTAGTTTTCAGTCAACTTTAAGTATAATTCTCCATTTGATTACAAGAAACTCCATACGCAGCATATGGAAAGTTCAATGTCAGATTTACAAGCTTATTATGTATTCTTAATTATGTTCGCTAACAAAATTGAACCAAATGCGACTGGATTACCACTATTGAATTTTGTAGTCAAAAATAAATACTAACCGTAGTTGCCATAGCCTCCGCCGTATCCCTGGTTGTAACCATAGTTGTTATACCCTTGATTTCCCCATCCTTGGTTGCCCCAACCTACGGGGAAGAAAAATCCAAATTTTAATCACAATGCAGTGGAACACCTACTCCGCAAGGAACTACCATATGGTATCTTATGTAAAAATCAAGCACGGGCAACGTAAAAGTTAACCACGTATAATTCACCAGGTACTTTTCTTCCAGTAAGTTACACTTCGTAAATGTTAATTTTCGGGAGCAGAAAGTTACATTACGTATGTCACCATTATGTTGAACACCAACGGAACCAAAGAATTAGCGTTGCACAACTACTTAGGGCAAAAGTGGTACAGACATTTGGTATCAAAGCAGTTATACGCAAATTAAACAAGTCCTGAAATTGATTCGGAAGGTTTCGAAACATGGTAAGTGAAGACCGATCATTCTAGATTTAAGAGTGCTGTCCAGAATTTACACTAAGTAAACTCACCATTACATGTGAAAAATGACACCAAGAAAGTCCAGTGTAAAGTTAACAAAAAACAAGGGAAAACTGAAGGTACGAAATTGCATTTTTTATTCTTTCAGCCTAGATTGAACTATCGACACTTTCCTCAAAATGGAACAATTAACTTTTTCAATTATACAGGGTGTTTAGGTGATTCCCGATACCAAGATAAGTATATTGAAAAACAGATGGAGGAAATGATTGGATAAATAAGTTAAAATGTTATAACAAGTCAGTGATAGACCAACCTGGGTGCACAAATTCTATTTCTGAGTTATAGGTTACAAAAAAGGAACTTTGAAGATCCATAGCTCCAAAACGATAGGGACCCACTGTAGTTGGGTAGAAAGTAGTATTTGCCCCATCCAAATATCAACGTTTCAGAATCCTGCGGTACTCAATTTTTAGTTTGGCTCCGGGCATATAATTTCAAGTACTCAAACTATCTCGATAAAAATTGTTGCGGAAGTGTCGCAGGATTCCAAAACATGGACATTTAGATAGGGCACATACTAGTTTCTCACTGGAGTCGACCCGACTACGGTAGGTCCCACAGTTTTGGAGCTATGGATTTTTAAAGTTCATTTTTGGATGTTTTCGGCACCCTATAAACCCCGAAAGGAAGCATTTGTGCACCCATGTTGGTCTATATTTTGTTTTGGTATCAGGAATCACTTCCCAAACGTTGTTGGTGTTTTGAAATACCCTGTAGGTACTGTTTTTACTATATTGGGTAGTCTTCATTATTCGATTTGAAAAGAACAAAGCTTTAGTTATTTTTAAAAAAGCATGGACACATTGTAGAACACTTATGGTTTCATGCCTTCCGGCATCAAGACAGGTGATTAATATTTTCATTAGTACATTGAAATATATATATTTCTGGCGGGCTTACTTCTGCACCTGAAAAATTTTGCACACAAATTAAGTGCACCCCTCTATTTTTCAGATCTGCGTTTGCGTTATCACGGGGGGGGGGGGAGTCCATAGGGTAAAGGTAAAAAAATGGAGATATAAAATAAAAGTTACCTTTCTTCGCGATTTGACAGCCTCAGATACATGGAGATACGTGAATAGTATATCGTTTGAAAGCCTGTTCTATTCTGAAGAGAATAAGATGTACGAACCATGATCCTAGGTATTTCATAAGTATTTCATAAGCATGTTAAGCCTAAACATACGACGAAACTATATTTATAGTTCTACTTGCCTGAGTGCCTGTTTTATAAAGAAGCCAAGGTTGCTTAAATATATTGATAGAAATTGGCGGAATTTATCAACTGCCTACGTAGTTTCCGGAATTTATCAACTACCTACGTAGTTTCCAACATCAGCTTGGATTAGACTGTTTTACTGCATGATACCTACATACCAAGTCTAATTTAATACCTCAGTTCTAGAGTAGTGATTATGATACGTTGACCTTAAAATTTTACATACAAATACATTTAAAGTAGTAAGATTTTTCCAACGGCTAAGGCGGGAGTTTCCCGATTTATATGTAATACTGTATGTTCTTACTTGTGTAACCATCTTTTTGTCCTGAAAAGACTCTTGACAATTACATTAACTAGGCTTATGTAAATATCAGTACAACATTTTTATCGGGAGTCCTTCGTTGAGTGAGTCTTGCAATCGCATTTGTGATCAATTAGTCCCGGTTTCGTGTCGAAATGGAGAATTTCTCTTAGTTTGGATTCCGCTTTAAGCTTATGTGACCCCTTCCAGCATGACCTTGTTGCATAATAACACCAAGGTGAAAAACAACTCCTGTCCATATCTAAATATAGAATAAATTTAAACGAAAAAACTGGTTTAAATCAAAAGAAAAACAGATTTTTGCCAACCCTGGCTACGAGACTGCCGCCCTTACATATTAAGGTGATAGCGTAATTTCCTCCGTTATCTTTATAGTTTCCCCATCACACTTATTTCGTACACTTCACCAGGAATATTTTAGATGTTATTCTTCAAGTGCTGTTGAACATATTAAAGATAATCTTAATATATCTCCCCCGGATGCCAGTTCATAACTAGAGCATTGTTTTGAGCAGTAGGTAATTGGCAGCACAGATTATCCTTGCCTGCATCAGTTCTTTATGATTTCCCATTTTACAAGTGTTAAAACTTCAATTTTTCGTCCATAAAGATTAATTTGAAGTAACGTAGTCACTATTTCATCCCCATGTTTACATCTGCATTTGCACATATACTAGATACTTATTTGCAAATAGCGGTAATGAATCATTTAGTACATAAAAACACTATTTAGCTACAGTTCACTTTAAACTTAAGCAGCTTAGAACTTGTCACCTACAAATGCGAACATTCAGATTAAACATGGGAAACTCGAATGACTACCTCAACTGAGAGGAGCTTTTATTGTCCTAAGTACTTACTATACACAAAACTACCAGATGATAGGACCCTCAATCAGTGGAATCATGCATATGTACCATTTGTCTCACCTCCTCGTCCTCCTCTTCCTCCTCGACCCCTGCCTCTAGCTCCCCGCACACCACCTCTACCTCCTCTGACCATTGCATCGGGTTTGGGTGTGGCTTTCTTCACGTCAACCTGCAAAAGAAGTTTATCAACATCGTGGACGTAAATAATGAATTACACTTATCAAAATGATGTCAACACCTGTTTACATGTGTGATGCACTGTCTGCTGATCCCTAGCGATGCTTTGTAGTAATGCCCAGTGAACCTCTACAGCTAAACTGGGCCAGGCTGAACGGATGATGCAAAATGGAAGTATTGTTCGAACGAAGCCAAATCGTAGGTGCGCAGTTACTTGGCAAAGTGTAAGGTGCTACGTGAATTTAAAGCCTCGCGAAAAGCGTGAAAAGTACCAGCCACCGCTACTTTGAAATTTTACGTTGGTTGGCAGCCAAGATATATACAGCTAACTTACAATATCTCGTTTCTACTCTGAAAATTTCAACTTAAGAGCGAAAATTGCTCTTTGTAGCGTGGATACCCGCCATCTTCAAATGCTGGTATGCGCCAAAATATATACATGAAATTGACTGTCTCCTGTCTGTACTCTGAAAATTTAAGACAGAACGTTGACCCTGTAGTGTGTGTGGTACATGCAGACAAACTAACTAATTTAGATCGAGTCATTCCAGGAGCCTCCGTGACGTTCGCCAAAGCACCTGTTGCAAGATTATTTCCCGAAAATCCAAAGCAACTAAAGATATAATTCATATTTTATGAAGTAAATATCTAATTTCATTTGAGACATGTCGAAACATCTCGCAACGTAAAATAGTTTTATTGTTGAAGTGTTTACTTCCGATGCTGTGCGCTCAATTGTTGGAATTTCCCAAGCTATTCATTTACGACTTCTTTTTCCAAAACATGTAACTTTCTTTGCTATACATCGAAACTTCCACTAGTACGAAAGTGATTTCAGCACTTTAAATAGTCAACGTTACGTAGAATTCAGAACTCCGAGCATTAAGCTTCATAAATTTGACAATTTTTTTACGCTACTGCTGGTGTTGATTCTACAGAATGCTTATTTGACGAGTAGCAACAAATGACTGTACTAAACTGTTATTGAAAAAAAAAAAAAAAAAAATCACTCAACGTGATCACTTTAGTTGTACCAACAATATACTACCAAAACTCAAGTGGGTTTTCCATGTGGGTCCAACCCAAAAAAACAAACCTGGTGGGTCCACTTGGCAAATCCTGCAGTTTAGACTACAAGCGTTCCAACTCTGACATTTTCGGACTAATGGCAACAACTGGGACTAAATACTACCCAAAATATACAGTTATTGTGATAATCAAGCTATGACACCTGCAGGTTAAAGAATTTTTCGCTTATAAAAAAAATCTATAATGCATTAGTTAAGAAATTTTAAACTAAGTACTAGGAAGTCTCCAAGCAACTTTTGATTAATCCTTACCTCCTTTCCATTTATAGACTGTTTAGGAGTCTTCAGCAATTCTTGTACAACTTGTTCTGAATCAAACGTGATAAAGCAAAAGCCCTTCCTTTGGTTCTTCTGCTTATCGAACGGCATCTCAACTTCAACAATCTGTAAAACGAATAAATATATAAACAGCTCCAAAACTCCCTTATCTCAACCTTACAATACCACAATTTTGAAATTATAACCCACAACTACTCCCACATTTCACACTGAAAAAATAAAACTCACGAAGTTTAAAAGTTAACTTCTGTAAGAAAGTAAACTTCCAGAATTTTTTTTTCTTTTTTTAAATTAAGGAAAGAATGCGGTGTATGTTCCATGAGGTTAAATCTAGAAATTGGGTAACCTCTTGCCTTCCAAACGAATGAACTTAACATGTATTAGACAATGAATCTTTATTCCATCTTGAGTCTCAAAAATAAGCATAAAATGATTGCTAAAATATTGTTCTACTGGGGACGCAAGATAAAATGCATTTTTTTTTTTTTTAACTTACCTACCTTGTATGACACCTAAATCTCTTATTCTTCCGAACAAGACAAATATTAGTACAAAAATTTACATATTGTACGCGGAAGACGAATGAGTGATGGAGGAAATATTAGAGTATTGGTATTATTCATTTCATCTCTTCGTAGTTTTCAGTGCTTATTCTGCCACAAATGTATATGTATCGGAAGGACAATCAAAGGCTATAAGAGGGAAAAAAAATTGATTCCAATTATGGCACGGGAGTCATTACACGTACTGATTTTGAGAAGCTCATTGATAATACAAAGAACTTTTATCTAGTAGTTGGTTGCACTCGGACTACGATTAACGAACATCTTAGTTTTGCATGCTAGGTAAAATCTGAAGTAAACAACTATGTACAACAGCTCAGATTAACTTATTCAACATGTTTCACCTCCTGCAAAACTTGGGTGAAATTTAGCTAAAATCTGACCAAGTGTGCAAATATACTTACTGTTCCATATTGAGAAAAGAAATTCTTTATATCATCATCAGACAACTCTGGAACTAAACCACCAACAAATATTTTTCCATGTCGCGCCTTAGCCTTCTTAGGATCCACTTTTTTATTGTTAATGATGTGATCTCCGGCTGATAACACCTGCAAAATAAAAAAAAAAAAAAAAAAAAACTTAGAAAATTACGCAAAGATTACCCAAGTTCCACATTTCGTATTATTATCTCAGAAGGTGTTATCCTCAAAGTCCATTCAGTAGCAGAACTGGATTATTATTTCATCACAGAAAATGACCCCACAACATTCATTCCCTTGAAAGTGTAATCTAGTACTATGTTAGCATGTAGTTTAATATTGGTCTACAGTATATAACGAAGATACCTTTCAATTTTGCAGCAGATATCCACTCCCATACACCATCTCCTGTGAAGTAACAGCTCAGACAAAAATTATAATTTTGTACAACTATATTACGTCTATTCACTAATTCGACCTGTAGACTACCCAAAATTAGTAGACGTCCGTGCATCAATTTTATTTACGAGGACTGTCCAGAAAGTCTCAGACGTTTTGGATAAGGCACTAAGCGGGTCTAGAGTCGCCATCTTGGTGTCAACATTAGCACACTCAGTACGCATCCAGCTGTGGTAGTGTGAGGACTGACGCTATTACTGTGCTTTCTGTGATCAGATGTTCGTTAGAGTGGGAAAAAAAGTTAATTGAAATCCATCGCCAACTGTGCGAAGTGTACTGACAATGACTGAAGGCTGAACACACGGCCAAGCAAGCGTACCTGAGAACTGTTGGATAGTTTTGGATTGGAGGTGTTCGATCAACCAACATACAGCCCGGATTTGGTTCCGAGCGACTACAAGCTCTTAGCGTTGAAGACATGGCTCGCTACACAAATCTGATACTGACGCCGAACTGCATACCAGTGTAAGCCAGTGGTCGAAATCACAGGCGGCAGATTTCTACCGCGACGGTATTAAACTTGTGGAATGAAACTAAGTGCCCTAGTCTGCATGGCGATTATGCGAAAAAGCTTTAGAGCACCTTTCAAATATATATAATACTATTTGGTTTCATTCAGCTGCTTTTTATTTCAAAACTTAACTTTCTGCACAGCCCTCGTACCTACCGAGTAACTTCAAACTTTCTCCCAACTTTGACTACGTCGCTGGAGACCCGTTCAAATCTCTGTGAAGGAGTGAAAAAGTCGGTATTCCGACGAACAATTACATTATTAGCTTGCCCTTCTCCCATCCGGCAATATACTTCTCTACAAAGTTTAAAGGAACACTAATTCTTCAGTAATTGTTTTGAAAATACACAACTAAGAAACCTCTTCAATCTAAGGCTAATTTCTTTTCCAATACGAATGTACTTTCTTATAGGAAGTAGTGCTCGAAACTTTCTGGTACCTGCCCACCCGCTTGTAACCCAATGTATTCGTTACCGATCGAATGCGAGCTCAGGTTTGGTCAACAGGACCTACTTTAAACCGATAAGACAGAATGGAAACTTATATAACCGTTAGACCTAATACTTTGACTAATTTTACTCTGACAAAACAGATTCATAGGAATATGTACATTCATGTCCAAAATGTCGCATATCTATTAACAGTCTTCTAAGAACATAATTTGGTAAGGATTTTGCAAGGATACTTTTAAAACTGATACTATGTGCGTAATTGGGAAATTTATATTTGTGGTAAATTTCGTAGGAAAAGAATTATAAATACGAAAATTAGAATGAGTAAAAAAAAACTGCTAAATGGACAAGAAAGTTTCATTTTCGGTTTATTGTTTTTACTGTTCTTTTTCTTTTTTTTACATGAAATTTGCCACATACTTAGTCTCTGCCGGGACGAATTCGTTATCAAATTATATTCCCACAACTACAATTAGACATGCGACAATTTTGAACATGAGTGTACATACTGTAGACTTGTTTGTGCAAAAAAAATTAACGAAGCTTAAAAAAAAAAAAAAAAAAAGCGTTCCAGTCATGACAGTTGCAGAACAATGTAATTCTGGGTTTCACTTCAGAGCACAAAGCCTCGAATCAAGTTCCTGATTGAGCTAGCCCATGAAAAGAGTAGACTGCCAAGAAAATTATTTCTCGTTTCCACGTAAATTGTCTAATCTTACTTCGTGTGCAATTCTTAAGTACTATTTTGTATCCTGTCCTATTTTGCAGTCTAGTTCCTAAATAGGAATGTGACAATAGAAGTTCAAAGTATCAGTACTAAAGGTGACAAACTAGGCAGGCAATATACGATGATAATTTTTTAAAGAAATAATCCGCAAAACAGTTCACGTATTTTGTGAATTTTTGTTGGTAGTAAATTTTTAAGCTGGGTGTAGGTTTGCTAACTTGAAGTTACAGCTACTTTGCTGTGTCGCCACAGCTATCTTTGTAATCGAAATCAAAAACTGATATCCTTCGAAGTTCGTGCTGAGGGTATTAAATTGTTCGTTGGTGTAAGTATAAGTGGTCGGTTTCATAAGTGTTTCAAGAAGCTAAACTTATTTCTCAATAAATCCTCTTCTGACCAATTATGGCACCCTCCTAATACATGCGGCACAGTAATTTTCATGAAGCTAATCTACTTCTGACCCTCTTATTTATATATAATGCAGTAACGAGCAAGAGATTCAAACCCCATAAAAATATTCAAACAACGAAAACTAGCTTTTCCAATCTTATTTCTTCAATATAAATGTACCTCCTTCGCACCTGAACTTTCACTGCTTTCTGAGAGTCCCATATCGGAGAAACTTCGAACACAGAATCGAATCTGAAGGAAGAATATTTCCTGCCGACGTGATTTCAGGCCGCGGACACGTACCATCTTTCATACGCTGTGTCCTAATGATCCATCAGGTTTACGGCGAACAAGATCACGAAAAAGAGGCATCCATTCCACTTTAATTTAATGGTGAAGTTTATCTGATAGTTCCAGAAAGTCTTGTAATGTTTGTTCATGTTATGGTTCAGGTTCATGTTACAGATTGCAGGAAGTATAAAACTTATCTAAAATAGGACGGGCCAAGAAATACCGCATCACGAACTTCATATAGGAAGCCAACACATACGGATCTATTTCAATGCAAGCAGCTGCCATACAGGTCAACGACTTACAGTGGTGAACAGCCTACAGAGCATCCTTCATTACTGACCAAAAAGTTTGCAAAATAAATTCAATCACCTGCGTTCGACGGTAGAAGAGTACTCTTACAGGAATCAACATGGCCATAAGGCCGTTCCTTCCCAACACAAATTGACCCAAAAAAGTAGTGAGGATTTTGTCTACCACCGTATGACACTACAAAGTTGAATGCCGCAGTAATTAGATTACAGAAAATTAAGCTGACAACTAAGTTACAAGAAGTCGTATGAAGTATCAAACTTGTCAAGCAAAACGAATGAGGCAATTCATCCAATTCAGAATACGTAGTCATCTCGTCTTGTCTGCCATCCCACCATGATTTACGCTTACAACAGTAAACTTAACAGGGTACTGAATCAATATCGGGAAACTTCTTGCTACCTGTTTTTCTGCTGATCATCATGGTCGAAACCGGAAATGTCTTTTCATTTAATCTGGAATATTCACTAAGTTTACATGTGAATTCTGCCCAGCAGGTCTACCAAGTCAGAATACAAACGGATCAAACAATCCAAAGGAATCAAACACTCCAGATAGGTCCAGAATCAGTTATTTCCCCGAGCACTAATAAGTGAAAACTAATGATTCACGTAACGAACTGGCGATAACTGTAAATGTAAGTCATTTACAAATTCTTTAAAAGTAATTCGAAAACTAGTAACTAAAATGAACGTATTGACGTGCGAAGAAAACTGAACGTGATCAATCTTGCGTGAATCGTTTTCATCATAGTCATTTAGGAAAAAATTACTAAATTTCAATTTCTAATTCTAATTCTAAGACAATATTTCTAATACGTGGGCAGAAATATTGCCAGATGACAGCTAAAAGTGCACGCTACTAAATCATACAGAAAATTAACCTTTTGTATTTTAGAATTCCGTTAAGTCTACTGTATATGATTCAACAACTAAACATTTCCACTTGTCTTGAATTTCCACAACTCTTTGGACAGCTAATCCTGTTTTCCTTGGATAATTTGTGTGGGGAACTGAGCCAGGGAAAAAAAACAATGCTTAACCGAACACTACTCTTACCAAAATAAACGTAGTCTTTTCATTACGTCTGGAAAACTGCGAAGAATAAAATATCAGCAGATTGCACTTTCAGCTGTCATCTGGCAATATTTCTGCCCACTGATGGCAGAAAATATTGTGGGCTTAAATTTAGTCACTGACTGAAATTTAGTAGTTTTTCACTAAATTTTTTCCCAAATTACAATGACGAAACTTCGAGATTGATCGCGTCCCAAGTTTTAACTTCGCACGTAAACATGTTCATTTTAGTTACTAGTTTTTTGATTATTTACCCAAAAAAAAATACTTATTTACGGTTTGTGCCATTAGTATGTGATCTTTTCAATCTGCAAGTCCGCATTCTTCTTTGCTGAACGGATGGTTCGCTGTGTTGCATTCTTTCTGGTAAAGCTACAAGAGTGGGGAATTTTTAGTGTTGGGATGGCGGACCTGTCAAATTTTGTTGGGAAAAACGGCAGCTGAGACCGCTTACGTTTCGTCTCGCCTTCGAAAGTCTACGAGTAGATATCTCACTTACAACACTGCGACATGTCAACTGAAAACTTGCCACTGCCTGGTTGTCCTTAACAGAAAAATTAAAAAGTTCGAGATGTCAACTAGGATCGTCGAGCAAATTCCTGAAGTGGAGTTGCCCTGGAGTACCTGTCAACCAATTTTAATCTGATTATGAAACCCGAAAAATTTATCATCAGGAGCATACACTTGAGTGTCGCACCTTAGTGTCCTGAGTAACGGACTATGGTTACTGCACCACGGTAACGCTCCAGCTCACACGGTCATTAATGCGACAGTTCTTTAGAAATTGTGTCCCACCCACGTACTCACCCGATTTACCGCCGTGACTTGTTCCGTGGCTTTAATCTGGAAGGGAAGACATTGACCTCGATGAGATCAAAGACATTACGGAAAAAACCTTGAATATTGCGGCAGGAGTCTTCAACAGTCGTGAAAAACTTTGGGATCTCCTCGTACACAGAACTACTTATTCTAAATCTGCGTAACAGTTCGAACATTTACATACGTGACATTAAGATACAAGGAAAATACTCACCTTATCTATTGCTTCTGCTGATGAAAATACTATAAATGCGAAACCACGGGATCGTCCGGTATTTGGATCTGTCTTTACATTTATGCTTTCAATTTCTCCATATTTACTGAAGTGCTCTCTTAATTCCTCTACAAAGAAAAGTATGCATTAGAACAATGTACATACACTATTTCCGAAAGCACATCTTTTATTAGATTTCGTACAGTCCAGAGGTAATTATTGGCGTGCTCTGCTATACCGCCAAGTTAAAAGTGGTGGCAACCCAAGTTGATAGATGGCACTGCGTTAGGTTATTACACGTGTCAAATCTCCATAAGAATTTTCACTAACACACTTGTTAATTCAGTGTTTCGAGCTAAGGATTCTATCGTATCGCAGCATGTAAAGTTCCGGAGATACAGGAAACACTAAGTTCGTAACACTATCTATCTATCTATATATATATATATATATATATATATATATATATATATATATATATATATATATATATATATATATATATATATATATATATATATGCAGTGTTACGAACTTAGTGTTTCCTGTGTGGTATATGTGTGTCACCACATGCGCCATTGTACTGTTTGATGTATCGAAATTCCGTAAAATAGCATTAGAATTTTACTGGAAACTTCTGTACGAAATTGGATGTGACTTGCCTAAGCATCTTATCGAGACAGTCCTTTAAAAGGAATGTTCTATAACGACCATGGTATTCGACAGTAAGATACTTCGGGTGTGCACTGCCAGTTATTACTGTTTTAGCAGCTCTCGAAGTTTGGTTTTCCGATGCTTGATGTAAATTTGGTATGGGAAGCTTTCGTTTAACAGATTTGAAATATACAATAAGCTGACGTAATGCCATAATAAAAAAAAAGGTATGTCCCCGTGTCGATATTAAAGGTTTCAAGATCTCTGTCTTTCAGTTGTTTAAAAGTCAACGGAGTATCAATGGTCGCTACACCCAAGAGGTTAATATTTTCTCAATATACAAACATTTCCTTTGTTTTGCTCATCGTTGAAACCTCGCCGGGCAAAAGTGAAAACTGAAATCAAATTGGTTTAAGTTTACATTCGGCTGCAGTTTAACATACAGGTTCTCCTCATTGTGCTGATTCATGTACGTACACAAAAAGCCATTCCATGTTAAATCACACCGAAAAACTAAAATTACACCTATCAATTCAGATTACACACTACTTGATATAATTGTTAAGACATTCGTAATTCATGCAAGTTTTTCTCCAATTAATAGCTTTGGCGATACAGGTGTTAGACTCCAGCTCGCACCAAGTGAACTGAGCTGGACAAACATGTGGGTTTCCTCCGGGTTCTCCAGTCTCCTCACTCTCATTCCACTACTTCATTTCTCATCACAGTCCTTTAGCCTAGCCGGCTTAAGCGTCAGACAAACAAGATTTCAGCGATACCGGTTATCAACTTTTGAGAAAATGAATATTGTTTACGAGCGCCTGCTTGAGTACAATGTTGGAGGAAAGAAAAAACTGTTGTACGTACCTGGAAGTTACTTTTAGTTTAGTAATTTTAAGTTACTTTCATTAAAATGCATACTCTAAAGCAGGGTTGGATGGTTTAACCCTTAAGAGATCCGGGGTTTTGGGGCTATTTTCTTTTAGACTTTCAGTCAAGCAGCTACTCCATCGTCACTATTTATCCTAGGATCATGGTTCATACCTCATTCCCTTCAGAATGGAGCTGGCTTTCAAATGATACCACTTGCATGCTTATACCATATACCAGGAGCGGGAAAAATGATGTCAAAGGGAAAATTTCGGAGGGAAATTTTTCTCGCACTGCCCCCTTCTCCCCTGGAGCGACCCTGTGTGAACGTAGCCATCTAAAAAAAAAATCTGATAAATAGTACTTGGTATACTGAATGTGTGCCAAATTTCAAGTTTCTATCTTGAATACCAAGGGTGGGAGAAAGATTATCAGCAATTCCCACCACGCCCCAAATTAACGTAAACACCATGATCTCAGGTAAAAAATTTCCTGAGACATCCCTAATTATCCTAGGGTCATGTTTCGCCCATCACTCTTCATAATAGAACTGCCTTTCAGGCGGTATGACTCACGTGTCTCCAGCATGTATCTACGGCGGGAAAATGAGGAAAAACTGAATTTTTTGGGTCTAAATATCCTTTTTTTCAACTTTTAGCCCCCCTGGACCCCCCTGTTTTAACGCAGAGATCTGAAAAAAATCTGGTAAATACTACTCTGGGCTGAATGTTTATGCACAATTCCAATTTTCCAGGTGCAAAAGTAAGCCCGCCAAAAAAAAAAATACCGACAACGTCCCATATTCTCGTATACAGAGGGAAATTTTTAAACATTCCCTGAGACATCCTTAATTACCCTAGGGTCATGTTTCGACAATCATTCTCTTAATAGAACTGCCTTTCAGACGGTACCATTCACTTGTCCCCATTATGTATCTAAGGCGGGAAAATCCCGTGAAAGGGATCTTTTGGTAAAAATTTCCCTTTTTCAACGTTTAGCCCCTCTGTACCCCCATGTTTGAACGCAGAAATCTGAAAAAAATCTGGCAAATACTACTCGGTGGACTGCATGTTTGTGCAAAATTTGAATCTTCTACGTGCAAAAATAAGCCCGCCAAAAATACATTACATAAACCCCCCCAAAAAGTATTACACGAAAATATAAATTTTAGACTTATGACGTCATCACTTCCTATGTCTCGACACAGGAAGGTGGACTTGAAAAACAAAACCAAAGGAAAAAAACAAAAAATGCTTTAAATCGTATGAACTTCAGGGTGACTTTTCCACGTAACATACCGTCTGCATTAGTTTCATCTCCTTTTCACCTTTAATCAAGGCGTCCCATGTTTAATTCTCGGTCGAACCACAATCCCTCTTTCAAGTGTAAACCAAGTAATGATTCGGACGTCACTTTTAGCGAAAGTCTTCTTACCTCGGCATTACATACGAATGTTAAGCCTAAACACACGAAACGAAATCAAATTGTATGCCCGAAATTTTATCAAATTGTATTTATGCAACCGGGCTTTTGTAAAGAAGCAACGGTTGCATAAATATATTGATAGAAATTAGCAAAATTTATCGACTGCCTATGTAGCTTCCAACATTAGCTCTGATTGGACTGTTTTAATGTAATTGAATGATATCTACATACTAACTTTGCAATATGATACCTCAGTTTTAGCATACTGATTATGATACGTTGACCATAAACTTAGGTCTACATGCCAAGCAATAGCGAGACGTTTCCCTTACTGCTTTGCATTCACACAGGGTTTTCTCAATGTCCAAGGCGCGAGTTTCCCGATTTATATATAATTCTGTATTTGGTTTCATTTGTGCAACCGTATCTTTTTGTCCTTCTGAAGTGACTACACATCTTATGTATGTCAAGATCAGTAGTATGTGTATTTTTATCAGGAGTCCTCCGTGAGTGAGTCCGCAGACTCATTGCATTTATGGCAAATAGTCCCGGTTTTGAGTCCAAATGGAGAATACTTTCTCTCGAATGTAAGCCGAGAAGCGGTTTGGATTCCGCTTTACGCTTATGTGACTCCTTCCAGCACAACCTCGTTGTTGCATAAGAACACCAAGGCGAATCAAATTTATTTGTCCATATGTAAAATACAAATACATAGAGCATATTCGCCCTGGTGTTCTATGCAAAAAGCAAGATACATAGAGCAAATTGCTTATTAAAAAAAACTGGTTTAAACTTTTTTTTTTTTTTTTTTTTTTTGCTTTTTTCAATAAAAACCATGGTATTTGCCAATCCTGCTCTAAGGTGAGGACCGGAGGATCAA
This sequence comes from Thermobia domestica, assembly GCF_964235325.1. Classification (NCBI taxonomy): domain Eukaryota; kingdom Metazoa; phylum Arthropoda; class Insecta; order Zygentoma; family Lepismatidae; genus Thermobia; species Thermobia domestica. The sequence continues at coordinate 263,291,796 of NC_137454.1, forward strand.
TTTGTGAAAAATTAGTTCCCTCGATCCTGGTAGGAAGATTAAACCAAACTCATTAAAAACAAGTGTATCCACGTTGCAGCGTTTGAAAACTTTTTCAGACCTTTCTTTACATTGAAAGCGATGTTGCCTATTTGTGATCGCATCACAGGCATAGTTTGAAATGATTTTTCGAAGAGTTACTATCTACGTTGAGTTTTTGATTTCTGATTTAAAAACGCACGAAGGGGAAAGAATGATTTATGAAAAAAGCCAAAGCCCGCCAAGTTAGGAAGATAAAACTATAAATTCCCAATTAATCAGAGGACAACTCGCAGTTACCATTTCGAGCGAAAGGATTTCTACAATTGTCTTCACATTTAAATCGACGTTACATGTTAGCGACAGCACGAAAAATTACTCCAAAACATGGTTAAAATAAAACAGCACCAATTTAAGAATCATTTGTTGATTTTTTTTAGATCACTAGTACTTTATTAAAAAAACAGTAAAATTTAAATGTTCATTTTTGTCGTTTTGTTTTCGTTAAGGTAGGGAGATTTCCCAGTTTCTTTTACTTAGACTAAAGCAAAATTAGTCCCTATATTCAGTTGTCTGAAAGGTGTTTCTCACAAGTGACAATTAGGAGTAGTACATCACTGTTCTCTTAACTTGTACTAGTGGGTGGTCACCTTTATCTCGGGAGTTCAAATCAATGAACGAAAGAATAACAACTTAGGATTTAAATAATAATAATAATAATAATAATAATAATTCCAACTGCAAACTAGAAAATTTCATGCAAACTACAAGGTGGCTCAGAAATGCAAGATCTTGTTATCCAGCTGAAGAAAAGTTTAGAAGTATGCAAAGCAGAACTAGTGGAAGATTCTGGGGGTGACGAGTGATAAAAAATTGTCCTAGATAGACAAAACGATACAAGAGAAAGCGAAAAATGTAAGTTAAAAGAAATGTAGGGCACGTGGATCAAACTCTCAAGCGGATTTGTTGCATTGAACAGAATTCAAAGAAATGAAAATATCTGACGCTGTAAGAATATGGAAGGGTCTTAATGAAGAGCTAAAAGGCGCACGCCAAGATGAGGAAATGGAAAATATGAAAACGTATATATGGAAGCATTAACGCCTCCTTATTTCATGGCCTACCTTCTCGATTCGAGACAGCGAAAATTCAAATTAACTACCGAAGGAAATGATTTAGCTTTGAAATTTGCAGAAGATTATAGTTTTACTTCTCTACTGCCCATGGTAATTAAATTACAAGCGAAGTCTTTCTCTAGCGTGACTTCCACCGACTAAGTTCTACAAGGTGTAACAGCCATTGAATGGTGGAAATCGAAAGCAACTATGCTTGACTTGGAAATATGAAGCCAATTATGCAGGTGTTTACAGCTTCTGTTTCATCTGCAGGGGTTGAAACAGGGTGTCCACTAAAATTTCAAAATGAAATTTCGTGGCTTTCTTTACCAAACCATAAAAAGTCGTAACATTCTCAAGAGCGAATTAGGCCGAACTTTCATGCATGCGATAGAAGCGTGCTTTGCTTGGGATCCGGTAGCGTCTAAGGCCGACCATAGACATTTTTGGTGAATTTTGTCGTTCTATAGAACGAAATTTTTCAGTCTACTTATTTGTAGATACAAAAAACCGTGACCCAAAAGCTAAATTTCTTGACCGTTCTGTGATCTCTTAGGCACTGTTAAAGCCTGTAAGTTTCTTTTTAAGCAACTTAATCAGAAAAGAATTTAAATATACTCGTGTAGAAAAATTTGCATTGCACTGCAGAGTGAGTATAACCTATTTTATATTTTTGTTTACAAAATGAACTTTTATTCTTATTTTTACTATATCGTACTCAATATCAGTATCTTATAAACTTAATCGGTGTCGTTTTATATAATGCCATGTGTTCATATTTCTTGTACGCACATTTGCCTAGATGTATAGGCAAATATTTACTTTTATTTTGTTACACATCACTATCTTTCGCTTAAAAACTAAATGTATTCAAGGTCAACTCTTATATCACGTTATCTCCACTAAGTATGACCAACATAATAACTAGCCGAATAAAAAGCCCTAGGTTCCCCTCATTTTGAAGCAATACTCTTGTATTAGTACAAACAAATTTCCTTTTCCACTTGCCAGTCAATCAAACCGAAAACCTTAGATTGCCAGAATTACTACTAAACATTTCGTAACGCTTAAACAACTTGCTCCTTTACTTTAATATCTAATATTTGCCTGGAGTGTGAACTATAGTAATTTTGTCATGATAGCTGGCTGTGATTTAATTCCTGAGGTTAACAGGGGAGTTTATTCCTATCCTACATTATATAGAATTATTCAAGTGACACTACAGATTTTTTTCTTCCTAAAAAAAAAAAAAAAAAAAATAAGCGAGCGTCAATGGTGCAGAAGCGCCCCACAAAACTTGAATGGAGCTTCACTGATACCTTTGTGCAACATTTGTCATTTGTAAGTTTCGTTCAATGTCGCACGATTATGTATCGAGGCTACAGAAGATTGATCGTGCGAGGGATGATAATGGCATAGCGATAAAAGGGGAACTGAGAACCCGAGAAAACTCATACACACGGTGTTTGCTCACCATAAAGGTCCCCTTGGTGGGAGCTGAATCGAATCACGAACCCAGTGGTGAACCACCGCGATCCCACAAGATAATTCCGGTTTCGTAAGAACAACAGGACATGAACACTATTACAAATACGGCTTTAAAACCTTTGGAGTTCTAGTACATAATTTTAGGTACTACAGGGTGTCTACTGAGTCATTTTCAAAATTCTAGTATATTCAGTATAACCATAAGCAAAATTCCTCTACCTAATGCATTGATTTTTTTTTTTAAAAGGAATAATCAGTCTTGATTTCAGGTTTCAATTGTTTTACCATCAAAAGATCCAACTCTTCTCACAACCCTCCACTCTACCCATTGCTTTAAACGTTGAATTACAAAATGTATAAAACTCTTGTTTGGAAAAATTTACAATCTTAATGGATACAAAATTGATTCTAAGACTTAAAAAAAAAATTACAAAAAAATTGAGAAATTACCAGTTTCATGATTTTTCCAGTATGTGGAACCTATTTTTATTTCTTTGCGGGCTCACTTTTGCACAAAACATTCTTTCTTGTGATTGTCACGCCCTAGATACATGGAGACGTGAATGGTACGGTTTGAAAGGCAGTTCCATTCTGAAGAGAATGATGGGCGAAGCATGATTCTAGGATGAATATGGATGTCAGGATTTTTTTACGTTTTTCTTTTAAACCTGAGATCAGTCTTTTGCGGTAATCTGGAGCATTGCGGGGATTGATAAATATTTTTCCTACCATTACTATTCATGATAAAAACTTCAAATTTAGTACACCCCTTAGTATTTTTCAGTTGATCTTCAGGTCTGTCTTAACAAGGGGTCCAGGAGGCTCAAAATTAATAAAATACTCAAAAATCCGATTTCTCTGAAAATTCCCCGCCTCAGGTACATGATAGGGAAATGTGAATGGTTACCATTTGAAAGATTAGTCTATTATGAAAAAACTAGGTATGAACCACGATCTTACGATAATTGGAATGATTCTGTTGCCGCTTGAGTCTATAATTTACCTTTAAAAAGCCAGAATTTAAAAGGGTTAAATTACGTACAAAACAATACAATCTTGTAATAGAACCTACTGGATTTTCTGGTCTTTTTATTCCTTTAATATATAAAAAAAAGATTTGTTTCTCATAACCCTGGTTATAAGAATAGTTTCACCAACCTTGCAAATCTGGAAGGTTTAATGAATTTGGAGCGCCTAGTTCAGACTCAAAGTGGGTTACCACCAAAGCAAGTTCCTAATGAACCTGAAGATATGCTCGAAAACTGAAAAAATACTCTTATCGAATGCCTAGAAGCCTACAATTAGTTTACTGTTAATGATCTGATCAAAAGTTTATACCAAATCGGAAAATACACGCAATTAAAAGATTTGACTAAGAATATTCAATGTTTATTACACGTGAGAAAATGTCCTACTTGTAGTTATTTTTAATTGCATGCAGGACTAAGTCCCTGAGATTGTGGCAATTTTATATATCTACTAAGGTATACAACTGCAGAAAAAAAAAAAAAAAAAACAGTAACTTACTGTCTGTAGTTTCCCAACTCAATCCACCAACGAACAATTTTCTGAAAAAGAGATGTGAGCATGTCAGTTTGGACATCAAGCAAATTGAATTACACCATATTTTATAGCAAGGAATGTTAATCGTTATGGCTTTTTAATTATGTACTTTACCATCTTAAATACCTTGCTCTTTACAGCAGGTTCAGCAATGACTACAGCCATGAAACTGAGCCACAACTATGAAACGCCTCTGAAAATCTTCAGAAAATTTGCACAGTAATCTGTAAACTTAAATGCTGGATGTAAAGTGGAAAGTAATGATTATGAACAACTTTTAAGTTCAATCAACTTTTAAATTACATATGAGCAATACAGGTGAGGTACCATGGCAAGAGCAATATCGTCAAGAAATATGGTCATAAAAAAAGACTACACTAATTGACCAACGTTCTACAAAGTGTAGAACAATTACTTTGTCAAGACGTCACCACAAGAAAGAACCCAGGAATAAATACCATGGGTCAGCTGCTGGCTGTCATCATCTTTGCGTCTTGCCTATGAGCGTCACACCTGGAGGAGGAGAAGTTCAGTTAGTTTACAATGTCACAGAATATTCAACCTGTCAGAAACCAGTACTAAAGCTGAACAGTATTAAATACGCCTCTGCTGGAAGTAGTCAAATAGAAAACAGCAATCTGAAAATGTTCTGAATGAAGGACTAGAAAATATATTAAGAATTCTGAATTTTCTTTAATGGGCAAACTTTAGAACTTTAATTCTTTCTTTAATTTTTAATATATTAAAAGTAACATTCAAGACTTCAATCTGAAAACAAAATATGAAATCTAAATTGCAAACTATTTGTTAGCTATGTTCTCCAATATTGCTTACTTAGTTAACTAGGAATAGCTGAGGCACGATTGAACTTTAAATAGTTCCTAATTCCATCTAGTATCTAAATGCAGTTTAATCAAGTCACGAATTCGCATACATAATACCAAAACTCGAATTTTCTATTCGTAGGTGAAGAGTAAAAAACTAAATTCAATTACCAATTTCGTATTAATTCCATGCAAACAAAAATTGCTCAAGATTATTTCAATTACAAGAACACCTGTCGATAAATACAATGATTAAAAACAGTTTTGTAATCGACACGAATAGTTACCAAGTAATATCTTCAGTGCTGAAACAAAAATAACTGACATTAAAAACATTTAAACAAAATGTAACTTTCACAAACGAATGAATTGACAGGTGTTTAAAAAAAAAAATCAAGATCGAAAATTTCATGCATGCTTCCTACGTAAAATTTTAGAAAATATTCAGCTAACCTTTTAAGAAATCAAGCTTCCCAGAACTAAATTGCACCCCTATTTAGTGGCATCTTCAGGTGCTTTTCCTAATCTTATAGAAAGTAATCTTGCAGTTACAACATTTTCCTTTACATCATCTAGTTCCCCATTTAGATTTAGTCCCAATCGACATTTTAGCCTCCCTACAAAAAAACTACCCGTTTACCATCTAATAACGTACGTCAAAATACAAGGTAAAGTTTTACCTGCTCACTACTTTAGTCAATTGTTTCAAGACTCCCGTTGGTCTAGTGGTAAAGCGCACATCAGGGTGGTTCTAATCCTTCACAGCAAAAAGTACCCAGTTATTCGGTAAACTCCACCCCCAAAAAAAAATTCCAAAAATATTTGAAAACTGACTTATAACCCTATTTGGTCCTAATTGGTTTCTTGAATCGTGTCAATCCACGCAGTTTCAGAATTCAATTTAAATGTCTAGCGAGAGATGGCAAACCAGAACAGCATTGAAAAAAAAAATGTGCGTTTGGGAATCATGCTTAACTAATTTTGTTCACCCTCAATTAAATTCAACTGTATTCTGGAGGGAAAAAAAAGGATGAGATTGTACACAAAATTCCTTACTTCACGTTTCAGTAATTACAAATAAAAATTCGGTAAAGGAGATTACCAAAGACACTATTTTCAACTACACCGAAAGAGGAAACAAAACATCGTACGATAATTACAAAATACTAGTTGCAAGAAATCCCTTTTTAAAAAATGTATTCTTTTGGTAGATTACATATGGGTAGAAAATGCTTGTCTTAAAATCGTTACGAAACAACGGAGCTATGAGGAACGGGACCTACAACCTTAAATAGGGTTGCCAGACCTTGCGTTTTCCCAGTTTTAATCTTTTTGGCACGTTGCATTTTTTCATAAAATATTTCTTCCGTTTTTAAACAAATTATACTCTTGGACATTTAAAAGATTTTATACGAACCTTCTAGCGTCTTTTAGAGGAACGGATTTCTCACATTTAACGCAATCCCGCAATGTTAACAGTCCTACGAAAGAAAAATCAGGTTGAGTTTACACATCTAGAGAGCAACTCTACCTTATAAGAATTTAGCTTTAATACCGATTTACCGCGAAATAATGTGAGGAACAGACGATACTATTAACTAACGCATAACAAATGCTTATTCGTTTTGTAAACGTGGACGGACCACGACCAGGTGGGTCCGGAAGTGCCACTGAGGTACAGTAACGACTGTGTCAATGTCTACAGCACAGACTACTGGAATTCCATGTCAGCCGAAACCATTTGCACAATCTGCGGCAGAGCCCCAACTTGGCAAATTTTACACATCAATGAAGCCAACTGTTACAGGGGAGAAAACATGCAGCTCCAAATAACACCTAGGTCAGGTCCGTGTAAAATGGTTTGTGCAGAGAACGGTGAGAAGGGACACGTATCACATGTTATTTGCTAGCATCCCTGGCACCTAACTGCAGAGCATTCGATACGTGGACACGAATAACTCGATCAGTGTCGACCCCAGATGACAACTTTTTTACTTTGCCAACATGACGGGACGTCATCTATGGACTGTTCGTCAGTACCTGAAAGAACAATTTTCCGGTCAAGATTGGTTGACGTGGGCCAGTAGAACGACCTGCCATATGACATCGCTCACTTATCACATTGGATTTCTTTGTGGGACCACCTGACGGTAATGGTGTATGGTGACGATCATTTTAAGCAACGGATGCACCATGCATTTGCACAAATCACCTGAGACTGTTCAGACTTAACACAGCTTGGGAGGAGACGTCAGCTAACATGCATAGCGCAACAAGGCCAACAGTCTCTTAAAACTAGCCATGTCTCAGATCACTTGACAACCTATCCATTTAAACTTTTTGAAAGATTCAAAAGGTGAACAGTAACATCGCAGCTATTCACTCGACACGCAACATAAAGGCCTAACGCGTGCCTCCAATTACTACTTCCATATACCAGATACTTATTTTATATTCAGTTGCAACTAATTCAATATTTGGCACCAGTTCTTAAAACAGATCCGTCAAGGACCCCGAACTATTAAGCTTTATGGCAACATCAAGTCTTGTGCGGGTCGGTCCTATTTTGACACTGCGTGAAAATCAGAACAGATCTACCTAATGTATGGTATGGGCTGGTTTGATTTAAATTTTGTGAATACGCAAACACCAAAATTCAAAATTGTGTGAAGTACTCAAATTTGTAATTACATCATTACACAAGTTAGTCACTCCCAGAGTTTGAAAAAACCCGGGCTTTTCTGAAAAAGCCCAACCCACCTGGGCCCATATGGGTTTTCTCGGGTATTTTCGAGTTTATATTTCAAGATTGTCATTGTCACAACTTGCAACAATTTTCTCCTCACTGCTGTTTTGAAAAAATGGCTATTTTGAAATTTTACATTCGATCGCCGGGAAAATCTATACAGAATTTTTACGCCATTGCTGGTGTTGATTCTACAGAACGCTTACTTGAAGAGTAGCAACAAATGACTGAAAACCGTTATTGTTGGAAAACCAAATTTTAGTCGAAGAAACTTGTGTTTTACATCAAAGGTAAGAAATAATACTAATAGTTTTACTAATGTATTTAGATATGTACTATTAGTACCGACACCTACGACCTTAAACCCGTCAAACGTATGAGTGATAATGTTCCTCGGCGTCGACGAGCACCATTCACGAAAAATATTTTCTAATCTGATAAAAATCACTAATTAGATGTACTGCTTCAAATTTCGAGTATCGAATTACAACATGTGATCACCTTAGTTGTACCAACAATATAGTAACAAAAAGCTCAAAAACCCATGTGGGTTTTAAAGTTTTTTTTTTTTTTAGGGGGATAAGGAGATTCATGCTCATATGAATGATGAGCTGTAGAGAGCGCAGGTTCAGCTAGTTTGTACATAGATGCCAAAGATACTTCTGATTTCAGTCAATGCCTCTCGTGGGGTTTGTATGCCCCCCAAAAAAGTACGGTATTTCGATGTATTTTATCAATAATAAACATTAAAACGAAACAATATTTATATTCTTTCTTTGATTAAATATAATACAATAATAATAACGATAATGTAACAATAGTAACCAACTATAAAAAAAACATTCATAAACATAAAAGAGCTGCTTTTGTAGTATAATCTGAGTAATGAATGGTACGAATAATATGCAAAAATGACACGCGATAACCCACAAATGTGTGTTAATCAAGATTTTACGAACCCTTACACTTTTACAAACATTTTTAGTTTTCTGGTTCAAACCAGTTGGTTTTCTTAAGAAAAAAAAAAAGCTACTTTAAACCAAGGTTTAAACCAGCCAACCCTGTTTGGAAACAAAAGTTTTAACAAGCTGGAAACACCGCCAACCGAATTGCAACGCACGAAAAAAGTATATTGATACAAATTAACTTTCTGAACTTCGTAACTTTAGCAGTTCCTGATTTAACACGAAATATATATTTTCCATTGTCGCACGCCGATTTTGTTCGAGTTGAAACCCTGTAACTCCAAAACTAAGCGGAATCCGACTCACGTTTATAGGAACTTTTCTACTGGACGACGTCAGGATTAATCTCGAAATTTTCATACTTCCTTTCAAATCGCCTTGTGTATAGGACTTAAGTGCCCATAGGAAATATTTACATTACAAGTACAAAAATCGAAATTTCAATAATTGCAAATGTTAGGGGCTGCAGCCGCATGAACGGTTAGCGGATATTAAAAACTTAGGTACTTCTCCAATACATGTATTAAAAAAAAAATCAGATTTTTAAAAGGTGGGGTTTGAGAAAATGGCGTCCAAACATGGCGACTTAATGAAATTTTCAGCTTTTCATCATGGTATAACGTGGGATGTAAATCAGAAACTGAAGGCCTTTACATTTTCAAGAGACTTTATGGAGTAGATTTCGATGCTAGCAGCAGATGGTCGATATTGCTCGTGAGGACAGTAAAAAAGGTTTGAAGTTAGCAAAAATTTCACCGAAGCTGGCAACATTGCGAGTGAATTGCGTGATTCCTATTGGACCAATAGACGAATTTTGGCCCTCCAACGAAACATACAACTTTATACTCTTCCTGCTATTGCGCTTACGTTACTAAGTACATTAGTTTCTCTACAACAAAGCTTTTGACATGTTTTTCAGATTTTCGAGCAATCCGAGAGGACAGCCACTTTGGAAGGCCGTATATCGAAGGAAAAATATCAGCTAAAGAAAAAATATGGGTCTAATAGTATCCCATGTAGATCACAAATAAAATCAGACTATGATGGGGGGGATCAATTGTTTGGACGATTTCAAATTGAATTGGTCGCATCTAAAATACCTTGGCATCGAACACTACGCTCATTATGACATTTCTAACTGGTAGAAATAAAGTTAAAAGGAACTTAAAATTACTTTTCTAAGGACTTAAAATAGTTTAGATGAGACATTCAGTTACGTAGTTTCCAACAAAAATAATAGTTTCAATGTACTTGAACAACCATTCCGGAGATGAAATAAAATTGCACAATTTAATATCACTTCAAAGTGTATTTGTGAGTACTTCAAAAGAATTTAACTTCTAAACCGTGCTCTTGGATACATATAAAACTGAATCTCAACTTTTTCATGTTTTAAGCCATCTTTACAGTTCCATTTTCTGTATTTTTTTTTTTTTTTTTTTTTAAATCTAAGGTTAGTTTTAGTCAATGGCATATTAAAAATGGTCAACCCTGTACTGATTTCCCTCTATATTCAAGGATTAAAGAGCCCTTGCTCGCCCAGTGCACGTGACCGGATTTAATTTCAGGTAGAGCACCTTAAAATTTCAACGCTTCACATGCTTCAGTTGTGGCAAAAAGTGTTATCATTCAGTAAATAAAACTGAACACTAAAAAAAAAAAAACTGACTTCAACCACTAGAACGAAAACTGAAAACGTTATATATACATATATAAATGGCCCATTATTTTCCCCATACAAAAACACGAGTTTTCAAAGGTTGTGTCATTCATACATGCACATACATAAATACTTACTTCAATCTTATACATTCATGTACCCTGGGTTCGTAATTTGTCACGATTAGGATTTAGATTTCTCCGCATGGCCATGTCAGCTCATCACGTATGATGTGTTCCATCGACGATCACACTATCCAAGTAAAGGAAAGGAAGCGGCCTGGGAGCAGAAACTACATCCTAGATTTCAGATATGTGTAAAGAACCATGATATTCCTACGATCTGAGTCTTGTTTTTATCCTCTGCTTTAAACCAGCAAACTGGTATTTACTGATTTTAAGTAGGTGAGGCTACTGAACGTATCAGTAGAGCGAAGTCTTGAAACCCAATCACTATAACTACTACTTACATGAATTACTGCGTTAAAATGTATACGTCGCTGTACGCCTAGTATCTCACTCACCACATAGGTGATGTTTGGATACTATAAATGGGATTCGAAATTTTTTTCGTGAATTCGGATCTACAGAGGATGTTAACGTACGAACTTAATAATCAGAAAAAAGCAATATTAATTACAACTGCTTCAAACCAATGATTCGACAAGCTGACAGTGCTACTTGTGGTGCACTCCCAAAAGATCACGTACTAAACGCAACTGATGCAAACGCCGATTAGTACCGATAGTTTCCGCTTTCAAGCTATAGGTCTCATCCCAAATTTACTGTTAACAGAATAGCAAGGAAATTCTGTAACAACCGCGGCGGGGTGCGTGAGTTAACCATCCCACAACTATGCGATGAAGATATGTAGTTCAATATTTGGCCGGCTGTAAAAGGCACATGTAACAAGTCTTTGGGTTCCTCCTGTTCTTAGAAGGGCCACTGCATATAATGTAACTGGTTTCTGCGTGGTACAAGCACTGCTAAGGCGATGACGTCAGAGGGAAGGATAATTTCTGTTGCCTCACTGACGTAACCCCTATAGTGAAGCGTATGGTGTATCTTTCTGCATGTTTATAAAGCCTGCAATTATAGTGTCCGACACGGAACCGATGTCATTTATGTTGATAGACAAGCTATATGGGAACTCTTGTATTCACTTCCAAACATTGCAGCGTTTTAACCATCCGATGCAGTCTTCATTATACGTGTTATGACATCAAAATACAAGGTAGAAAAGTCACTGAGGCGATAGAAAATCCCCTATTTGACGTTATCGCCCTACAGTGTTTGTACCACGGAGAAGCCCATCATCTCACATAATGTCCTTCCAAGAATAGGTCGAACCAAAAAATAGTTTTGGTGCAAGTATTGGCTTCTACAATATCAAAAAACTATCCCGAATTTAGCAAGATTTCCCTTTGCCCGTACGTCATGTTGGCTTCAGTATGACTGCATTGGAAAGTACCCTGTCCAGAAATCTACTCTGCGCATCGTACTTTTTCCCCCACGTCACTACTTGGTATATGAGCATGCTATATGGAACAAACATTACCAATACCCGAACGTATTTTCTGAGTACAGTAGAGTTGGGTACTTTCATCCAAGGCCGATCTAGGGGGCGCCAAACTTCCAGAGAGAATTTTAAAAGAAACTCCGCATTTTCCCTGTACGTTATGGTGGCATGGGTACGACTGCATTGGACGTCAGACAAACATGCACCATGCTGCATTTGAAAGCCTACTTTCCATTATGAAGAAATGTACTAATTACGAAATTCGGATGTATCCTGTTAACGCAGCGGTCTAAAAAACTACTTACAAACCCCTACAATCCGAAGGGTTACAATTGTCAACCAATAGATGGCAGCACATCCTTATTTATTTTGTAGGGAGTGACAAAATGCACAATTGAATCAGACTAATATAACTTCACAAAGTCAAAAATAGATTAGTCCGTACATTTTTCTTTATTACCCACTATTTTGGGGTTAAGTGCTATAAAATAGATGCTGTGGCACAACCTTAATTTTACTCTTTACAAGTATGCTTCCAACGAAGCTATCAACAATGAATGAAAGTGCACGGAATATGATGCAATGTGTCTTCGGACAAAGTTTGAATATTTATGTCGTAGTTGACAATTATTCGAATATTGTCACTGCCTGCATTGAGTAAAGGGATGAGTGCTGCTGTCTGATGCATACTCGAGCCTTTTTACACGCACGTCAATAGAAGTCCATCTAAAAGGGATATGTAAGAGTTCATGACTATTATATAGTCCTACTTTGTAAAAATTGCATATACTACTAAAATCAGTGATATATTGCAATTTTGAAAAAGACTGCTATCCTTATATGTAAATTTCCACACACTACATGGGCTTACATTACTGCTGCTAACCTTTTGTGTACCAAACGCTAACACAAACCAAGCACTATCCCAATTTAGGTACACATTCTAATGATTTTTTTTTTAAAGAAATGGACCAGCAGTGTCCTTACGGGAGAAGAGTTGCATTAATGTGTATGGATACCATTAGGGCGGCTAAACTTATACGTTACACGGAGATGCTGTAAAAACTACGTGATATGGAGCACGCTTGTCATTTCTACCGTGCTATACATGAGGCAAGATTAGATATCTTCATTACTTGGCATACTCACGTAATTTACAAAACTATACCCCCTAAAATACGACAGCGAGTACCAAACGGACGATACGTTACGGGACACTAGCCTATTGCTGCTAGAAACCAACAACTCCCCTACTGCATAATACACTTCCTAGGTTAATGATTAACAACGGGCTTGAGACTGACATGCTCATCAGTTGTCCTCACTACTCATCTTCATACAGCTTGCTCCAAGATTAAACAAGTTTTCTCCGCAACTAGTCATCGTACAATGAGTAACCTTTTTCTGCATGCAGTGCCCTTGTACTTTTGTGTGTGTGTGGGGTGGGGGACTTAACGCATATCGCATGTCTTGTGCACATGGGTACTTCTTACTATTGCACTACGTAGAAAATTTATGGTATTTCATGCGGTAATAGAACACAGAAGAAACGCAGATCAGGGGGTTCTCATGTATACTATTACCCTTTTTAGTTTCTCATGTTACTCAACTGTTCCATAAATTCTGCAACGGAGTCACCTGCGGAACATTCCCACAACCTTCTAGGCCCTGTATTTTTATTACTAATATAGGCTATATAGGTAGTCTGAAATAACATTTAGGTTAACTTCCGCAGATGGCGGCCCCCAAGTACAAGGACAAAACAACGTGCCCTGCGGGGCTCCAACACGCCTTCACTCGCAAACACCCGCTCGGCAATACTATGAGACTAAAAAACTTTGGTATAGGAAGAGAGGTAACTTGTGCCCCGTGCGTGCGACAAGTAACAACAGCGTCCCACAATTTTCAGGTGTAAAAAAAAAATAAACATTGAAAAAGGTAAATTCAATATCCTTCTGATTCATCCCTTTCAAGCCCAATGGCCATACACAGGGTATCACGAGTTAGTATGTTCATTTATCTTTGTTGATGCCATTTTTATTCTTGTAGCTCCTTTGGGGAAAGTCTCCCCTAAATGCTGAGGGAGAGGGGGAACTAAAACACCCAATTCCCCCCCTACCTTTCCGTTGCGAGACCCTTGATGTGGATGAAGTGCACACCACTGGAGCGTTTTATCCCTCCTGAAGACACACCTAAATCATCTTTCTACGTTAATTAGGAGCCGAACTACAGAGGTTTAAACTACTGGCTCAGTGCTCGAGCCATTGGTCCTGAAAAGGTTAACGCTTTAGTAATTGTACTTGAAAAAAAAAAAAAATACTAAAATCCTCTACACCGCTGTCACCATCATTATTGCCAGGCTAAAGTTAAAGATTTCATCCTTTAACTTACTCAGCCACATTTCATGAATAGAAATTTCAGAAATACAGGAAAATAGGTGGAAGCGAACAAAAACGCTTACGTGCCGGTAACACTGGGGTCTGTCGGACCCCAAACACACTTTACAACTATCTTTTATAGCACAGAGCTCGCAATTGACGCAGTTTATCAGGCATAACGGAGTGTTGCCAATTGAATTTACATGGATGGAAATTTAAAAAACAGAAAAAGGCATTTATTCCGAAGTTGGGCGTCCGCTTTCGTCAAGTTTTTTTCGCTGTTATCTTCTTTCCACACTTTCTGCAATTTGTTATTAGGTTCATTAATCCGTGCTCTTCACAAACTTTTAAAAGATTTTGCTCGTTATCAACGTATTGCTTCACAAATGTTAAAACTGCTAGTTCATTGCCCTTGTACATTCGCCATATTGATAACATAAATTCTCGTTTCTTTCCCACAATGCAACTGTTCGGTTACCTTGCGCCAAGTAGTTCCCTCCGCTCGCCATATAGTCCCATGTTTATAACCGCTTGTATATAACAAATAAATCAGGTTTTTCGAGACTCTTATATATTATCAAGCATACAAACGATCAAATTATCCATATCTTTCCTGTAAATTTTAAGAATTTCGCTGGGAACGGACGCCCAACTTTGGAATTTAACCCCAGAAAAACATTAGATCAAAACTTAATTTATTTGGGGTACCGCGGAGAGTTAATGGTAAATAAAAGTAAAAATTAAAAAAGTTAGTCCATACAAAATGCTACCGATTTTTTCATACTCCTGCCAGAGCTGTGGGTGCACCGTCAGATACTCGTGTGAAGAGGTTTAGAACGGACAGCCCTCTCATTTTCTCAGCACAACAAAAAATACTTGTACGAACTTACAGGAAGGTTCTAGAACACAGGTCCCCCCCCATACAGGTTAGTAGCTAAATCTGTTCCTTTCTGTACCAAGGTTTATTTAATTAACAGTATTGCCGAGCGAGCGTTGGCCAGTGATGGCGGGTTAGAGCCCAGCAGGGCACGTTGTTTCCTGCTTTTTATTACAACTAAATGGGAAACAAAGAAAAAAAAAAGATTAGCTGAATTACCACTAAGTTGTGCCCGTACATTCGTAATCTTGTATTAAAAAATGTTTGATGACCTGTACCTCAGCTCTCCCAGTTCCATGAAATACACACAAATAAGTGCTATATAAAATCCTAAACCTCCTAATTAGGGTTATATAGACTTCCATCTTTGTTATAATGCAGCGTGGGTTACAAACGCCTCTATAGGCTATTTATTCGAATACTAATCGCAACATATCTAATAATATCCACTGAATTACGTAAAATAAATAACAAAGAAACTCATGCTACAGAAAATAAAGACTACTTTCAATTATGTTCATAGGATTAAATCGGATACGTGTCCAGAGAAGATAAAGAAGCCATTTTGATGGAATAAATTACGGGTCAAGAAATTTCCGCTCTACTTAAAATTACCTTCACGCGCCTACATAGTTTACTGCAATTTAACTCATCAAATTTTGAAATGAAAAATTCTTACTTATCATCATCTCGCCCTGGAGCTTCTGCACTGCCACTATCTGCTGGAGCTTCATTACCGGCATCACCCTCGCCTTCACCGCCCTCAACCCCTTCTTCGCCTTCTACAGCTTCTCCATTAACCTGGTCTCCTTCTTGCTGTTCATACCCTTCACCACCTTCTTGCTGAAATTCTCCATTTGCCATTTCTTCATATTCTTGATTTTCTGCCATGATTAATGCTCACACAATATTACACAACGTCCACACACTCGAACAACAAATGGCGAAGAGAGCGTCGCTTTCTTCCTTCCTCGTCAACTTTGTGTTTTGGAATTATGGGTAATACTGATCCTCGCTCTTTGTTACTTAACAACATCGATATCATTCCAAAGCTTGTCAGCGAGCCTAGAAAGCAAGGAGTTGCTAATGTCATTAAAGGCGAGTTTCTTTATTAAAATATGAGAAAAACAACTTTATAAACAGAATAGACAACGAAGATATGCGTGGTATCAATACAATACGCCTGCGCAATGCAAACATCGTTCAACTCACGAAAGGCCAGGCAAAGGTTGAAAACCCAATGTAGTATTGCAGTATGGTACTTTAACGTCTGTGGTGAAATTTTCATAATGGAATATTTATCTACCAAATATTATAGAAAATTAATCAAGTAATTAGAAATAAGATTTTTAATAATAACTGAGTGTTACATATTAGGAACATGGGAGAGGCATAGAGATCTGTTGGGGTTCTAGTTCTATTCCAGGCAGGGCAGGTTTTAGACAAACTAGATTTGGTCGGGTAGGCATTGTAGGGCTCTCAATGTTTTAGTAATTACTGCTGGAATGTTCGCTTTTCGCACAGGGAGATTAGGTTTGTGGAAAATATCGATATATGTACCCTCTTTCCCATCGAGTCAGCAACAGACACAACAAATACTTTTTGTTGTTTTAGAAATTCGCCTTCCGATCTAGTAGTAAATACTTTTTTGCTTCACAGATGTCGGTCCTCAGTTTCAAATCGATTCCGGTAACCTTCATCCCAATAGGCTGTAGTGGCGTATACTGGTTTGATGGCTTGGGCTACCACTAGCCTATATAACAAATATATATTATTATTATTATTATTATTATTAATAATAATAATAATAATGGCTCTCCCTCTTTGGAGTAACGAGTAGGGATGGCCAAAAATTTTCGGATCCAGTGAGATCCGGATCTGGATCTTGCCGGATCCGAATCTCGGATCTGATCCGAAATTCGGATCTCGGATCTGGATCCGAAGTTCGAATCTCAGATCTTGATTCGTATCCAAACCTACATCTGAAATTGTGATGATAAAATTGAATATCTAAAATTCGTCAAAACTTTTTTCGGATTCACTAATATAGTACGTAGGTTGCTGTGCTTTTAAATGTTTCCATAACACGTTTGTGCTACCTTTGTTCTTTATTTTATTTTAACCTTGCAAAATTTACATGTTACACTTTCTGTCGAAGTCTCTTTAGTAAAATATTTTCAAGTTTGACTTCTTCCCATTTCAGAGTATATTGAACTGTCTGAAAACTGATGTAAATGGTAACAAATTCTTCTGTTTAGCTCCTCTTCGAAACTTAATGTTGGCTTCACATTGAAAAATATTTATTCTTTGGAAAATAAACTTTCTTATTTTCTCATATACAAATGAAATATCTTCAAGGTAAGGCCCTTCTAATCGAATGAATACTAGAAAAACAAACTTTATTAATAGTAGTTTCTGACTCACTAGAGTCCAACCATCAACAAATGTAATAATGGATATATTTCACTTCGAAGGTATATACAACAAAAAATATAGACTGGTTGGCGTGGAACAACAGTAGACTTTTAAACATACACACGAGAATTTCAGGACAGTGATATGGTTGTTTTCTTTGTATGACTTTATTACCTAACTTATGTTTGATCTTCTGAGGTCAGGAGTTTGTTGGAGTAAATATAAAAGAGATTTCTTTTATTTTTTCTTCACTCTCCAGGTTTCTTTAATCATACAATGCAGGACGTAACCAAAACATATCCATGCATCGTATCATTGAAGCGTTTTTTTTTTTTTTTTTTTTTTTTGTATATTAAAGTGTTCAAAAATATTTAACATATTCGCATTTGTTCATGTGATCTTAGGTTCATTTCTCGGTGGGAACATATAAGAGAAAATTGAAAGCTGAAACAATATGAAAATAGTATTTAAAAGTCAGGAAATTGATATTAAATCTTTAGCTATCTATTGGGACTGTAGGGCTGTAGTTAAATTAACCCACACGTTTCGTGAAGATATATTACGTCGTTATTGTTTATTTACTATAAGCTACCAGATACATCCAAAGAGACCACTTTACACTGTAGTAATCAACAGATGAAAACAACATTGGAAAAGGAATGGAAGGTCTCCAGAGCCTTAGATCAAGGTACTAACCTAACATTTGCCCAGTATAACTGAGGAACAACCCTGGAAAATCCTCAGTCAGGATGGCTGGTCTCCGAATTCGAAGCCGGTATTATCCAATTTCGAAGGAAGAATTTTAACAAGTACCTGAACTCGCTCCGTATTATTATTATTATTATTATTATTATTATTATTATTATTATTATTATTATTATTATTATTATTTAATTAACGTAATGTTTTAAAATTAGTGCAAATTAAACCCTACTTTCTTTATTGCTGATGTTATAGTTAATAAGCCTACATGAGACATCAGTTCCCCATCAAGAAAGAATGCTAGAACTGGAATTCAGGAAGCGGGGGTGAAGAGATTAATGAGGATGAGGAAACTATGTACGATGCAAAAACTGAGTAATTATGACTTCATCACAGATATATTCACTTGCATACGTCAATTAATATTTCTCTGATACAGGGCACTCTTACTTTCTATAGTGGCAGGAAAATGGCCCGCTTTTGTAAACGAACACACTAGGCACGTGCTTATAGACGCAATGTGCGTGCAAAGAAACATAGGTAAAACTAGAAAAAAATAGGGAAATCGAGGGGGAAATGATAAAACGCGCTTCAACTTTTCTTTAAAAAAAGCTAAAAATAACTAAACTTAGAGCTACAAAAGACGCGAGGCGAATTTTATTGAAAAGATTGTTTTTCCTTAGTGATTAGTTGTGCTAACTATGAACATGAATTAAAAAGAAAACAAGTAGCTAGCTCTGAGTTTCGGAAAGTAGTTGAAAAGAAAATATTGGATAAAATTTAATAATATACAAGGCATTTATGTTAATTAGAAGAAACTAAATTCTTGGCACGACAGTCCTTTGGTTCCTACCAGCGGGCTTACGTTCATGTGGGGATGTGTAGTCAACGCATCGACACCCGAAGTCCATAATGCAGGCTTTTTAGACTGGAGTCCGCTACCTCTTACTTCAGATAACTCCCCAAATGTCCTCACGATCCTGGGTCAACATCGAAATTGTTGAGTGCTTCTCCGCAAATTGAACCCATTACCACGGGCATCGAAGGCACGCGCTAACCACTTTTTTATATATAGAAGGTAACAGCTTTTTACCAGATTATTTAAGCTGTTGAACGCTTTGCACGGATTACACTGTAACCATTACGATACCACACAGCCATAGAAGTAAACGAGGACAGTTAACAACACCTATGCCCGAAGCGGGATTTGAATCCAAGACATTCACAACAAACGATCCACAGCCTAATGCCGCAGACCACTCGACAATTGCTGTCGGGTTTCCTCTGCTAATCTGTAGCACATTTAAAGTAACTGATTATTTTAAAAGTTGCTCCTAAATACTGACAATCTAAGTCTTATGTATCAAATATTTCGTGCGATAATACCATACACTCTCCGTCTTCTATAGACGAAAAGCTATAGTTACCCACATTACCTAATACAGAAATAAGTTCTACCACATATTTCTCCATTATCTACCACATATAGCTGCTGATGGTGATAGTCAAGATTCACCGAAGCATGATCCCAAACCCAAACTGAGATATTGATGTCACTGGAACGCCTGAAAAGTCATTGTGGGTAACTGAATTGCCCACTTGTCAGGATGAAGGGCGATGGTGATGTGAAATGCGGGGCTGTCAGAGGTACTACTTATGATAATTGGATTTATAATATTCTATGTTGCCATAAACCCTCTTCAAGAACATAACTGTTAATCTTAGCTTTGAAAATGTTACATAAGGAGTTTTATTATTATCATTAGGTTGCATTAGGGATTATCGGATTTATTTTAACGCTTAAGTTTTACATCTCTTCTGATTTACAAATATTTAAATCGTGATTATCCCCTTAAGGTAAATTAATAATATTTTAAATCTTTTCGAACAAACTTTATATATGGTTAGTCTTTAGTGTTGCCACGAGACAAGACGAGACGAGACTTCAGACTGTCTCGTCTCGTCTCGTGCAAAGCATGTCTCGTCTCGAAAAAATGTGCTCGTCCCGTCTCATCTCGAGAGGTTCTGTCCCGTCTCGTCTCGTTTTGTCTCGTCTTGTCTCGTAAAAAATATAGCAGCATACCATGGGAACGAACGTAAAATGTAGCAGGCTACACCATGCTAATCAAGATACAACTAACAAGGGACATCACCCAATTGTCCGGTTCCGATTTCAATGAATTTTTTCTAGCTTTTAGAGAACATATATGTATTATTTGTGATGACAGAATTTTTGCCATGGTGCATGTTTTCTATTTTTTATAATTTTAAAGAGTTGTGATGTGGTTATTAGAGATTACTGCAGAAGTCTCTTACTAACCTTTGTAAACGTAGCGTTAATGAAAGAACAACCATGTAGATACATATAAGGTCTAGGAGGAAGTTGTATGGTAGGTATGACCTTGACGGCAGCCATCTTGAAATCCGCCATTTTGAATTAAGGTCAAGTTTTTAAAATAGGAATAGGGTAATATGATACATAATTTCGGGCTACAATTTAATCAGGAAAACAATGGTGAAGCTAGTTTTGAGATACACTCATTTGGGGAAAAGTTACAGGCACTTAATTGTTCACTTACTACGTGCGAAAGTCCCTTACCTTCGCTTCTAACCCGCGTATTAATGATAATAAGTGGATAAAAGCTTCGGTAATACATATTATGCCTAGAGGGAAGTGATACGGTAAGGGTATCCTTGATGACAGCCATCTTAAAATCCGCCATTTTGAATTAAAGTGAAGTTTGAAAAATGAAATCCATAGCATGTGACACCTCATTTTAATAGCAAATTTTCCCAAAAAGCCAATGGTATGCTTATTTTTGTTCTATAATTAACCAGTGTGAATTTAGGACTACTTCTAATGAGCACCAAACGTCCATTATTCGATTTTTCAAATTGGCAACACTCCTAATTTTCACCGCATGTTTTAAGATTCCAACTGACACTTTGCAGTTGTTGCCATGGCTCGTGCTTTCTAAATTTAATACATTTTTTAAGAGTTGCGGTTTGTCAGTTCATGAATAGTGTTGGGATAAGCATCCAGCAATCTTTCTGAATTTTGAAGACTTACCATGTAATTATTTATTTCCTATACCTGCCCTTCAAAAACTCGTTTACTGACATGAATCATCACACAACGAAACAACTCCAACTTTGCATTCAGGTAATACCGAAGACTAGCTTGTATAGTAGACGAGACGAAAAATCAAATGAAAATTCACTTCAAAAAGGAAACCGAATTATGATTGTGTAAATCAAGGGTCTTTTGTTTTGTTTTATATTTATTTCTTTATTGTATATTTATATATTTATTTATTTATTTATTTTCCATGGCAGACAAAAAAGTCATTCGTTTTCTAGCGATTGTTGTCGATGATTCATGATTGTAAAATTTATAATCAGTATTGATCGGGTACTCAATTAAGTTACACCTCTTTATAAACAAGTTACCTGTTTCCATATTATGTTCATGGTACAAACAATGTTGTGGGAACAGTCATATAATGCCTCTTTGATATTTACTAGCATTGCTGCTGTTTCTTAAATGTTATATTTATTAAAAATATTTTATTGTTAGTTGTGTGCGCAACATGTAGGCTACATTTCCTGATAATTTTGTGTTTGTATAACACCAATTTGTTATAATTTCATTTGTATTTCTTTACGTAACATAGGTCCATAGGTTCTTCATATATTCTCGTTTAAAATAAATAATTACATTGCAAGTCTTCAAAATTCAGAAAGATTGCTGGATGCTTTATCCCAACACTATTCACGAACTAACAAATCGCAACTCTTAAAAAATGTAATAAATTTAGAAAACATGAACCATGGCAACAATTGCAGAGTGCCAGTTGGCATCTTAAAACATGCGGTGAAAATTAGGAGTGTTGCCAATTTGAAAAATCGAATAATGGACGTTTGGTGCTCATTAGAAGTAGTCCTAAATTCACACTGGTTAATTATAGAACAAAAATAAGCATACCATTGGCTTTTTGGGAAAATTTGCTATTAAAATGAGGTGTCACATGCTATGGATTTCATTTTTCAAACTTCACTTTAATTCAAAATGGCGGATTTTAAGATGGCTGTCATCAAGGATACCCTTACCGTATCACTTCCCTCTAGGCATAATATGTATTACCGAAGCTTTTATCCACTTATTATCATTAATACGCGGGTTAGAAGCGAAGGTAAGGGACTTTCGCACGTAGTAAGTGAACAATTAAATGCCTGTAACTTTTCCCCAAATGAGTGTATCTCAAAACTAGCTTCACCATTGTTTTCCTGATTAAATTGTACCCCGAAGTTATGTATCACATTACCCTATTCCTATTTTAAAAACTTGACCTTAATTCACTGCGGTGGCTAAGTGGTAGAGCGTTCACCTCTGGTGCTTGGGGTCTCGTTTTCGATCCCAGTTCCGCCAAGTGAACTTTGTGGTGGACAAATACCGTGTGTGGGGGTTTTGTCGGGGTTTTCCAGTTTCCTCCCACTTTCTTCATTCCACCATTTCTTTAATTACTCATCATCACTGTCTCCTTTAGCCTAACCGGCATAACTGTGGGATGTAAAACTCAAAGATTTCATTTCATTTTTCGAATGTGTGTGTTTTCTCGAAGTTGTCTAGTATGCTACTATTATCTTCATTCCACTAATTTCCCCATCATCATCCATTCGGCCAAAATTGCCTAAAGGTCTTAAGAGTAAATTTAAATAAGCTCACAAGGCAAGGACAAACAGTGTACAACATAATATATCTCTGCTGTTAGTTGTCTGAGGCTTCTCGACCCTGGCTTTTTTTTTTTTTTTTTTTTAACATTCTGAAACATTGAAATTTGTTTCACCAGTTTCAATACACGAATATACAGTAAATTGCTCATAGGTACGTCGAAGATGAAGACACTAATGTCAAATAATGTTTACACGACAAGCAAAGTTCGATGTAAAGGTGTCACTATCCTCGACACTACCGTATACTGTCAGCCCACTTGCTTTATAGTATATATATATATATATATATATATATATATATATATATATATATATATATATATATATATATATATATATATAGAGAGAGAGAGAGAGAGAGAGAGAGAGAGAGAGAGAGAGAGAGATGGAAAGATATATAGATAAATAGAGAGATAGATATGTGTGTACACCTTGATTTCATATATTTTCATATATTCCAGCCTTTAGGTTTCACAGTGTTAATCCATACCAATCAAAAAACTACTTTCCATTTTAGCATGGAAAGTTGCAATTATTTTTTTAAAAAAGCTCGGAACCAAATAATTTTATTGAGTAATGGAAAGTATTTGATTGAAATTTTATATGTTACTGCACAGTAAGGTCTACTTAAAGTGCCATAGTGATGGGAGCTGAATGCTTGGGGCCAGTCTTTACCTCCATGGTTCAAATCTGTTCCCATAACCGCAGGGTGTGTGATACTATGTGGTGGTTGCCCCTTTTGTGTAACAAACTCATGACAGTACACCCAGATTAGCTAGTGGTCTAAAAAAAAATAGCGCCTGATGAAGCCAAAGTGTTAGGTGGCGAAACTGTAACACGTATGTAGTTTTTTATGTGAATATATTGTTTTGCTTAGCAAATAGTTCGTTTGTTCTAAAAAAAAGTTGATTTTTGGGTGGCCATTTTGGATTAAAGTTTCTTATATTGTCGTGATCTATTCGCAATCATACAACGTACATCTTTATACCAAGCCGAGCGGTCTGCAGCGATAGACCATCGGCTTGAAGGCCCCGAGTTGAGTCCCGGAAGGGTCATGTGTATGGATTTTAACAGCATTTGTTTTTTCGTATTGTGTCAGGGGGGAAATCGTACGGTATAAAAGGATTTCAGTCTGAAAAAATTGGAGAGAATATCCTCCCCAGGATACTTTCATGAGAGTAAGGAATTAGTAAAAATATAGGATATACATTTTATAGCAGGTTTAAAAATATGGTTTAGGTATCCTATTTCTTTTCTGTTAATTATGTTCTTCAATGTTCGAATTTTGATCATTCTCATGATATTTGCTGCTTTCAACGGAGTTCCATGGATATTATACCAAATGTTCTTTACATTTATCAAGTTCGAAAGGTTTTATGCGCCTGTAAGAAACCATTTATGAAGATAATTCAGGTCCTAATGAATATTATTCACTAGGAAAGGGAAGTATTCCCCTCCTCTCAACATAAAAGCAGAGGGCAATTTCGCACTCTGGTCAGATCAAACACTTCCGCGTAACAAAAGGAAGGCCCCCTGTGAAACCTCTTCACCTCCAGTGGTATTGTTAGTACCATAAATTTGCTGAAAGCACACAATTTGAATGGTTCGTCGACAATATCTTTGCTTTCTTTGTCCTTCGTCCGGCTTCCAAACGAAGTGGTGAATTTTACATGACTGCTGTGTAATACGCGAGCGATTGGTAAAATGGTAAAAGTGTGTTTTTATATGTATGTGTGTGTGTGTAAGAGAGAGAGAGAGAGAGAGAGAAGACAAAATTTTAGTTCCAAGATGACATACAGTACTTCAATTGCCGTTTTCGGTTCATATAGCAAAAAGAATACCGCCACCAGAGAATAAAAGCAAGTGTAGTCTGTTCTGTTCTCTTCCGCCATCTCAGCCAGAACTTTCAACTACAGCCTGTAATGAGTGTAGACCTTACCCAGTTTTCAAATTGAATAGATGGTGTTGGTAGTTCGGTTTCTTGACATTGTGAAAATCTTCCCTGTCTTTGATTTTGTTTGTCATCATCCCAGCTAGAAATGAAAAAAATGAGAATTCCTCAGTTTACAGCAAGGGGAATTGGAAACAAGACATTAAGGATAATATTCCTGGAAGCTCATGTATCACGATTGTTTCATTCAATAGAACACTTTTCTACGAATGCTTTTCAACATGTTATCTCACAAAGGGGATTTTCCTTTTGCAATCAATATGACCACTGGCAATTTCAATCTTGGCCATTCCCGCCAGCGTTTTCATTTTCGAGACACGAGACGAGACGAGACATTTCACGAGACGTCTCGTTTCGAGACGGGACAAGTAGTTTGTCTCGTCTAAAAGGGTTCTGTCTCGTCTCGTTTACGAGACGAGGCGAGACACGAGAAATGTCTCGTCTCGTGGCAACACTATTAGTCTTGTTATATGGGAATAATTGAGACCAGAAGCAGTCTACAGGCTAAGTCCAAAAGAATCTTGGCCGACCTCCTGATAAACCACGTCTTTCAGCAAGGTGCATTGTGGCAATCCGATACCCACATGAGGAAATTTTCGGTTCAGTGTGAAAGCTTCCATAAGAACCAGCACTCTAATTAGTGGAATGAGCTTTGCTAACTTTTCCTCAATGTGAAAGTACATAACTTTATTGCTAAAAAAGAAAAGGAATTTATTTCAAACAAGTCGCCATTACAGTTTTCGTATTTGAACACAACACTCATGAAAAGTCATGTTAAAGCGCGACTTGCCCTTGAAAAAGAACATTTATCTGTTTTTAGTTTCTCGTGTTCCCCAAAGTACATGCGGAATTAGTGCAAGTGCCTGCCGCTCGCATTACCTAGGTACAAACGGCTACGATCTTGGTACTAGCACATGTTTCGGTTTCCAGATCTCAAATATTTATCTTTCAGCCTGATTCTATGTATAAATCCGAAATTTCAAATCTAGATAAGGGGCACCAAAATTCATAGTTTATTCTCGGTGCTCATATTGTGATTTACTAAATAATTATTAAATCTAATTGTAAGGTATACATTTGATATTTTGAGCAGACTGTGCAAGATGTTTTCTTAACTGTCAATGAAATAGGTGTATTGAAGAATTTTAAATACTCGAGTTTTGTATTCCGGTTTCAAATATAAATATGTGTGTATTTCATCTCGGTCCTGCAACCGGGTGGACCTAGATTCGACATTCGAACTCTCATCCGGATCAAATCAGATTTTCTTTAGTAAGGCAAACATTTGATATTTAGGGTAGAATGAAGGAGACAAATAGACTTGTCAATATTCGTCTCTTAATTTTCTGTTTTCTTCTTCACTGTCAGGACTTCCTGAAATTACTTTAATAATTTTAGATATTCAAGTTTATCACAATTTGGGTGGGATGTGGGTTTGGATAAGAATCAAGATCTGAGATCCGGATTTCGGATCCAGATCCGAAATCCGAGATCCGGATCCACAGGATCCGGACCCAATCAGATCCAGATCTTCGGATCCGGCCAGATCTGGATCCGGCCATCCCTAGTAACGAGTAATTGCTAGTTAGGCTTAGTTCCTGATTAGTAAAGCCCATACTCTTCCTGTTGGTCTAATCGCTAGGGTGAGCGACATTGATAGACGAGATCCCGGGACGATTTTCGGTGGGAGAGTGTTGAACGCATTACGATGATTTAGATTCTACCTTAGCCTATCGGTCCGTGTCTCATGTAGCCTCGGTGTTGCGAAGAAACACTTCTCTCGAACAAACAAGTAAACAAAAAATAATGATAGAGAAAGAAAAAATGAAATGAAGTCTTTCAACTTTACGTCCTTCCATTTTGCCGGTTAAGCTAAAAATGATGATGATGAGAAATGAATGAAATGGAATGAAGAAAGTGAGAGGAAACAGGAGAACCTCGAGAAAACTCTCACCACAAAGTTAACAATTTTACATAGCGGGGATTGAACCATGGATTCCATGCACCAGAACTGAATTCTCTACCACTGAGCCACCGAAGCCTCCTGTAAGAGAAAGGGTACAGATAAAGTGTAAGATCAAATTTTCATGGTACATCAATCATTTCCCTGTAAACAAGTATAGTTTTATTGAGAAAGTGTACAAATATATGTAGAGTTAGGATGTTTTGAGGGGGTCCATACCAGTTGGACCCCTCGTGAATGCGCCACTGTGTGCGAGTTATAAAGAACGCTGAATAGGTGATTGACAAGAAAAGAGCCTCAGTCTGTAAGAGCCTTCGCAACGTAACGCAAATAATTATAACTATGTCGATATCTAAAAATATTGTAAAACACAAACCGTCATATGCAGAGTCGTTTTGACAGGTGTTTAGTGCCATACTAGAGAGTCCGACTAACATATGTTTCCTGCAGTAGTCAAATCTTTAGTATGACACTAATAATGTCGGCCATACATTGACGTATTTTTCGGTCGTAGCCATAAAATTTCATGCCCTAGTCTTGTTAGCAGATGTCAAATCGTTAGTGTATGGGATCTGGCGTATGTTTACGTACCGAGTTTTTAAGGCCAAAATACACTAGCGTATTTTCGGCGCGTATTTTCGGTCCGTAAAATAATGTAAAGTTCGGTCCGTAAGTTAGCCCATACACCTAGCGTAAAAATAGGCGCGTACAAGAAAAAGAAAAAGAAGCGGTCATTTTTCGCTCTTCCTCTTGCCTGTTGTTTGAGCACATGGTCGTTTTCCAGTTTACTCAAGTTGCTTGAACAACATGGATCTATCTGAGGCCATGGTTTAAAGTGCAGGTGCTATAAACATTCTGTTGTTAAGTAAAGGAATAAAAAGAAAGCATAGAAAAAACAGATTGGAAGCCACGCCGAAGAGGATTAAAAATTCACATTTATCTATATTACGTCCAAGCAGCTCAATCCCTTTGGCCTATTCTTGGTACAATCTTAGATCATTGTACTTAGTGACCTGAGATCACTAAATATTTATATAAATCGTACTTCGAAGGAGGAGGACACAGAACAGGGGAAAAGTTATATTCAATTTTTTACGATGTAGATTGCAAACATTTAAATTTCTAAACAGACACAATGATGATTTAATACAATCTGAACGAGCTTGAAGTGTGGTTTCCTCTTACTTTCCGAAATGAGCCTATTGTTTGGAACTGCAGTTTACAAAGAATAAGGGAGTAAAGAAGTGTTCCGATAGTTAAATAATTGATTGATTTCTTGTTATACAGTGTTTTAGACTGTTGACTTTGGTCGTTAAAAGGTGGGCTACTGAATGATAAATTCAATTTAAAGAAAATATGATTTATTAATAGTTCCAGCTTTCGTTTTTTTTTTTTTTCTTACAAAATTAACGAAGAATATAGTAGTAACAAATAGAATAAATTATCCCCTCACGGAATACCAATTTTTACTACCTTATCCACAGCTCAAAAATAGGCCAGAAAGGAAAAACAAGACTTATACAACTACCTCCAGCCCCATTCTTTAGAAATAGTTTGATCCTTGTTAGCTCGGCTGTTGTAAGTTGAAGGGAGCCTCCCCGCTGCTTCCACCTACCTTTTTTCATTTCAAAGTTTATCTTGCCTTTAGTTTTTATCTAGTTGTTAAAAACCATGTAAATATTTATTTATTTAAAGGTTGAGTGTTAGCGGACTTAGGTAATTTCATCACCGAAATTTTCGTCACCGGTAATTTTGTCTCCAAAATATTAGCATGTAGGTTATTTCGTCACCGGAAATTTCGACATAGTAATTTCGTCACTTGTAATTTTGTCACCAAATTACTAGCACATAGGAAATTTTGTCATGGTCATTTTTTCACCTTTGTTGAACTAAGTAGGGACAAAGTAAATGACCCAAACAGCTGACCTTATCTTAATCAAAGTTGGAAAACAATTCAGTTGGTGTTCGACTCTGGAAAATCAAAGTTTCGGATACTCGAATCAAGAACAAACAGAAGTAAAATAACATAATGTTAGTTTCAGCAAATGTTAAAAGCACAGGCAAAATGGGCCAGTAATGGATTTATATATCACTATTTACAAATATTAAGTTTGCCAATATTAAAATTTCAGAACAGAAAATTGGCAAACATAATATAACTTGTATTAATGCAATAAATGGTTTACATGTTCATTTTCTACTATTCATAACATTATAGGAAACAACAAGCAATTTATTTTTCCAACTATGTAGTTCCAGTGTTATACGTTAAGCTCAAAAACTAGAGCCGTTTCTGAAAAATCTGAAACACTCTTCTAGTTTGCAGTTTGGGTGGTTGCCCCACAGAATCTTGACGAAGCACAGGTGAAACCGTTGCTTCAACTTGTTGAATATCATGAATAAGCTTCGAAATAGTTGCGTGGAACATTCCTACTAGATGATGAAACTTCTAGTTCCACAATTCACAAATATTATTTATCTTAGAATTGCTGTTAAAGGTAGCTTGGTGAACATTCCAATTGTCTGGGGGATATAGACGAGGCACATTACGCAAACAAATATTCCCAGACCGAACTTTAACACGGCGATACGTGTTTGACACGTAAGTGCTATCAAAATAGTCCAGAAGTTCCACCTCTTCCTCCGAAGTCACTTGTATTAATCGATGCACATCTGCTATTGGAAGAAATGCAAATCTGTTTATTTTCTCGCAAAATAGACGAAAATTTTCATTGTTCTTGTACCGTTCTAAGAGTCCAAGCTCTTGGACCTTCCTTCATGTTGACTGAGTCAGGTGAAAAAGGAACGCTATAAACGAGTTGAATCTCCAAAAGTTGCATTTACAGCCAGCAATTACGCTATATCAAAATCTATTACCGTAGTTGCAGGTCCGGATATTCACAAAATTCACTGCACTGATGCACCACCGCAGAAACAGTTCTTCATATGAATTTTTTGTCTTGGTCTACATTAAGGCGTATACCTAGTAAAGGAAGTCTCACCTCAAATAACATACACTTTTTTTTTTTTTTTTTTTTTTTTTTTTTTTGAGGGAGCCATTCAAAGCTTGGCGTTTACCATCTGCTTCATAAGGCTATATTTAAAGGAAACATCCAGAATTATTTATACGTTTTTCTTCCTTTATAGAAATTTGTTCTCTTCACATATATCCAATAACAATTTGCCAATGTTTATTCAGAGTTGAAATATAATTCTTTTAATAGCTCCTTAAAAAAAAAGGCCACTCTTTTAAATGAATCTGTTAACTTGGAAGGTCCAAGAGTTTGGACTCAGAGAACGGTACTAGAACGTTGAAAATTTTCGTCTATTCTGCGGGAAAATTAACAGATTGGCGTATCTTCTCATATTTGTTTGCTATTTTCTGTTCTAAAATTTTGATATTCGCAAAATTTAATATTTGTAAATAGCGAATAATGAACCCATTAGTGTCCCATGTTGCCTGTGCTTTTAACATTTGGTCAAGCAGACATTATTTCCTTCTATTGGTGCTTGTTCTTGCGTCGAGTACCAGAAACTTCAATTTTGCAGAGTTCAACACCAACTGAATTGTTTTCTGAGTTTTATTAAAATAACGTAAGCTGTTTGATCGTTTGCTTTGTCTCTATTTAATTCAACAAAGGTGAAGAAATAACCGTGACAAAATGTCCTAATATTTCTGTGATAGAATTACTGGTAACTTTTATCTCTTGTCTCAAATACGATATTTAAAATATGTAACTCTTTATTTAATATTAATAATTTATATTGATTATGCTGCAGTTTTGCTTCAGTTGAAGATTAAAGAAAACAATTTCAAAAAACTTTTTCGAGTTCATTCATTGTACTTGTATTATGTTCTAAAAGACACTGGTGATGAAATTATCGTGACATTATTTTCTGTGACGAAATTACCTATATGGTAATATTTTGGTAAGGAATTTTCCGGTGACGAAATTACCGCCGCCCGGTGTTAGCATGCGGGGTCAGATTAAATTCAGTTCTACTCTGGTTTTCGTTTATTGTCAGTTTATCACGGTTTATTTTCATGTTTTCTTTCAATGTAGTCTTTAGTAATTTACTGTATTAAAAAATGTTTTAAACACTTAATGACTTTTTTCTTCGTTCTTGCTGTCGGGTATGTGATATGAGGGTAAAATCCACCCGAACTTGAGTTTTTCCACATATACATACAAATCAATTGAGTAGTAGTAAGGGCGAACTCAACATCGGATAATTTTCTTTAAATTCGAGTGATTAGTTTCTAAACTTAATACTTCTATCAGATTTCCAAGGGAAGGTTTTCGTATTTTATTCCTATCCCCCAAAATAAAGAAAGTTCACTGATGGATGACAATAAAAAGACAAACGCGATTTTATCGAAAATGACTCTAACGATTCTGCTCGTACATCAATATTTCAATACCATTTTTAATATCTGGCATAAGTTATTTCTGTGGTAAAAACACAAAAAGGTTAGTTTACTCTTGGCTGTGTTTTTTTTCGAGATATTTTCTCAAACACGAGTCAGTTAATTTTGTTCGTAATTGATAAATAAATGGTTTATTAATAACCGAAAATATGACATAACTATTTTTTCCTGAAACGATCCACAATGGATAGTTTACTCTTGAGGGAGAATTTTTTTCGAATTTCTGAAAAACGCCTTAAGTGATAGTTCATATTTCATAAATAAATGTTTAATAGCCTGCAATATGGAAACATCTACACGAAGCAGTCTTAAAGATGAGTCTCTACTATGTTCAATATGTAACGTCTATGAAAAATATACACTATTAAGTAGCAGATTTCGTCAATTATGTCAATTCTCTTAATAATGATGCATATACTACACTCTGTAAAGAAAAAATAGCGACACCTGAATTCTTAAGGTAACTTACACAGAAAACCATAGTTGCAGCCGGCTAGAAGAAGAATAGAAGGAAATTATGAGTGTGATAATTCATTTCCATTATCTGACACACCTATGGTGTACAATGGCGCTTACTAATTATTTATGTATCAGTAATATTCTCTCCAGATGGCACCTGAGAGCGTCTCGTAAATTTTGGGGGTGAGAATTTTGCATTGCATTTGTGATGTGTAAGCCCAGGTAATTAGCATTTTGTGATTGTTCTATGCTTTGTAATTGTTTGAACACTGTCAAGTGGCAATATTGTTGTTGTGCAGTGTTGTTTTTGTATGAAATTGTTGCTACATGTGAACTGTAAGCAAGTATGATTGGTAAGAAATGTGACTTGTCGTCACGTGAACAAGACATACTTCTTGCTTTGCACAGCTAAGTTACATCTCTAAGGGAGATGGCTGGAATACTCAGAATGTTCCATTCGACGGCAGAAAGAGTAATTCACAAGCAAAAATAGTATAAGAAATCATCCCTTCGTCAACAGTGTAATACAAAAAAGGTAGCATCACCCAGAGCTGATCGCCAAATAAAATCAATGTCACTGCAGAATTAAGGAATGACTTCCCCAAAAATCGTTTTTATCTTGGAACTGCAGTCAGTCGTACGACTGTATTGTCTTAACTGTATGAGGATAATATTACGAAGAACCGCCTGGAAAGTCGAAACTAACAAAAACACTGAAGACTTCAACACGTACGTTTGTGAGGCGATATGCTACTTGGACTTATGACAACTGGAAGCATGTTGTTTTCTCCATTGAAAAGGTTTAGAATAGTTGGAAACGATAGTGGTGTGAAGTTGTGGATACGAATGAGCGAGAAACTTGATACGGATTTTGTTTAAGAGATGCAAATATTCAGTTACTGAGTGATGGTATCTGCTTGCTTCACTGTCAAAGATGAGAACAATGGATATATGTGAAGAGTCATTTGATGTACAAAAATGTCTTCAGATTCTGGTACGTAAAATTCTTCAAACAGCTAAAGATAACTTTCCTGAAGAAGATATGGACTACTTCATTTTCCAGGACGTAAATGCTTCATGTCAATGAACGAAAATCGTTAATACGTGGTGCAAGAATATGACTATTCAAAGACTCATGTGGCCTCCAAACTCACCTGACATGAATCCAATTGTAAAGTTTGGGTCGATATGACCAGAAGATTCAATAGACAACTATCTCGGATAGAATGGAACTCACGGAACAGATAATCCGGGAGTGATTCCATGAAATCTTGGTTGCATTTTGCAATAGCCTTGTCACCAAAAGGCCTCGACGATTCCCCTACAAGTCCTAAAGCCCATGGTCCACATACGAAATCTAGTTTGATGTATTGCACCTCTTAATGTTCATACACAACATACCTTACTCTTAAGAAATTCCTTTTTCTGTTTGTGCTATTATTGTTGATCTTTCATACTTTAATATATATAATTCTTCCCACAGCCGTTATTGCTGAAAACACACATAGCTACTAATATATTCATATAACTTCATTATATGCATATAAAAAACTTGAAACTGCGGCGCAAGTATTAAGAATGAACTGCTCATTAAGAATATGCATTGTGATATTATCAGTAATTCATGTAAAAACTCATATTGGTTAATGTATGTTGTGAAAACTATATCCGAGCGAGTGTCGCTATTTTTTCTTTACAGAGTGTACTTACAAACATAGTAAAACGATTGAGTTGTTCGTGAAATAAATTATTTAAATGACAAGTATTGAGTGTTACATAATATTTTATGGAAATATACCTTAAATCGACATTTATCTAAGAAGGTTTGATAGTACTCCCAACACTGAGATTGAGAAATGCTTTAATAAGTTAATATAAATTTATGAGTGTATTTCCTGTAAATGGGTGTAATTTTCAATTCTGGTCTTAGTTATGATCTCTTTTGGGCTTACATCTATTGTACTTTTCAGGTAAGTGTTCGTAAACATATCCCCATCATGATGAGATATAATACAATTTTGAAAAATATTCAACATGTCCGGTACCTCGAATTGAACCAGAACTTTTACGGCTGGGAAGCAACCCCCCCCCCCCACACACACACACAAAAAAGCTGTACAACGATTTGCTATTTGACTTAGTATGTAAGTATTAATGGTGAAATAGGATTATTATTAGATTTAAATATTTGCACAAACTGAGGTTTGGAATAATATACGAAGAAAGAAACATTATATCTCGTGGTTTATTAATTCTTTTTTTACGAGTAATGTCAAGATCGCGTGAAAAAATAGTTACTTTCTGAACCTATTTCGCTATAAATTCTTGTAAAGTTGAAAAAGTACTTAAAATAACAAGCAGCACATTGTCAAAATGGCAAGAATCATCATCGAATTTCGATATTCAAACTCAATTATTTGCTCCGTGTTATCAGGGAAATATCGGATAGTATCTTGTTCAAGGTCAGGATTACTACTATTTAAACTTACATCGTAGGTAGCTATATCTTTAATGCTGGTGATGTTTTCTTCGAATAATTTTTTCAGGGAAGCATCGGTTAAAAAAATATTTGCATTAGTTGGTGAAGGAGTGTCCAGCACAAGAGTGAAATGTAACTTATCTTTGTTATTGGGATCAGGTTTATTTGTGTTTTGCCGGAGGGAACCAAGTTCCTGGAAGTATGCCTGGAAGAAACATTGTCGCTGGTTGCGCTAACCTTATCTTTCACTTTTCTTTTCTTTTCTTTCTTTCTTTTTCTTTTTTCGTTTTTGTAAATAGCGTGGCATCATTTATTTATTTATTTATTTATTTATTTATTTATAACAGATTTCAGATACAGCACTAGGCCATTTTACTCTGAAACATTTTAAAAATTTGATAACAATTTAATAACAATTTGAGGTCAAGATGGTACAAGACAACAGCGGCATTACAAAAATAGCTTATTTATAGATGATCTGAAAGTATACTCACTTGAAAACACGTTTACGGTTTCCGGTGTGGCGCGCACGAAATACCGGTGTGCTGCCCACGGTTGAAGCTATCCATGCATTACCGGGGGGTACAAGATGAGCAGCCAAAAACTACCCCCCAATAAATCATATTGACATCCGCTTTTATTCTTTCCTTCTTGTGGAACCAGATATAGTACCAAAAGGATACCGTCTTTTAAGTTGGTTTCAGGGTTGCCAGTAATATAAAGGTACGAGTAAGGGACAGGGTGATCATTCAGCGAGTTCAAGCAGTGCTTACTCAAAGATTACCCCCCAATAAATTATTTTGACAAACACATGTAGTAGCTCTTTCTTCTAAAAGGACATGACCTTCACCAACAGGTGCCGTCTATGAATACCAGTTTTAAAGAAAACCGAAGATTGACAATAAAGCAGGAGGAAAGGATAAGGAAGTTTAGTTCTTCCTACCTGCTCACGCGGTCATCGGGTCTCTAGTTGGCGTCAAAAGACATAAACAAAGCTCTTTATTCGATTCACAACCACAACCCTAAATTCTTCGAGCTTTTAGCCAATACGATTCCAGTGTCTAATGTCAAACTCTCATCAACTCCACGTGGAGTAACACTTCTTTGAGAAACTTTTGTGTATCCGTTTGTAATGAGTAACGTAAGTTACGAGGGGCAAAAGCCAACGAAGAGAATTATGAAAGTCAGCTCAAATAATTGTCATATTTCTTACCTGCTGCAATACTTACAGATTCATTGAAGCTAGTATGTCTATTCCTTCTTCCGTTTCATGTTAATTGTATTTGTCTGATTTTAAAGTAGGAAATTTTCCATAATATTATTAAAAATATATATTTGTTTTGTGGTTTTCTTTGTTTTGTTTCATTTTCAAGGCGTGTTATTTTCTAAAACATTTCTTTTACCGAGAGTTACTTTTTTTTTTAAAAAAAATCCGACTTTAAAAAGTCAGTTATTATACAAGAATAGTTATTATTTATTACTTTATTTATCGTACTTTTTATTAATTTTTCTTTGTTTCTCTGCCTGCATTATGTTTTAAATAAATATTTTAGTAATGCTTATAAGAAAAAGAGACAAATGATTGGATAATGAACCAATTAGTTAAAATAGATACACATATTTTCCCAAGTTGTAGTTCATAAGATTACCTGTATGCTTATTCGAAGTGACTGCAAATTGCAAGGAATAACCAATGGAAATCATAACACTATTTCACTTTGAAATAAGTATAATAGGCTATCTGATTCTCGTTTTATTGGATTGGATTAGATATCTGAGTTTAGTGTCCCGTTCAGCAGCAAGGCTGTATGAGACGTGGATCTACAGCTTAACGTGGGATCCGGACCACATGAATTCCCGCTGAGAATCGAACCTGGGCCTCCCACCCCAAAGGCCCGTATGCTATACACACGAGGGAGTTATTTCTGGTATACACTAACGCATATATATATATATATATATATATATATATATATATATATATATATATATACAGGGTGAGCCATTTTAATTAATGCACGGAAATATCTGAAAAATGATAAAACATAGAAGAAATTTTTGAAGTACACGTTATATATTGCTAAGGAAGAAAACCAATTCTGCCAAAAGTACCCCTCCCCGCCCCCAGTAAATGGGGGTAATGGGGGGTAACTTTGAAATGTCAAAGGGAACATGGGTCAGTAATACCTCGTTCGAAAGGTCTTGGAAAACTAAGTAACACTGTACCAAAAGATGTTTCATATTGTGCACCAGTTTCAAAATGGCCGCCATAATATGGTTCGGAAACTCCAGTACCCGTAGTGTGAAAACCATGGAAGGTAAATGAATGGAACAAAATTGAAATACGTAAATATCATAGGGCATATCGAATGATGTAATCCCTGTGATCCCAGTGGCCTCCCTGAAGGGGTCTTGTGGGCTAACTTCAAAATTTCAATGTCCGACCGGACAACGGTTCGGGCGTACGCTTGACCTACCCAATGCTGTTTGGAAGGCAGACTTCATGCATAGAGAATTGGTGCACTAAGTTAACGCGGATGGCTACAGTTACATTTTGATTAACTATTAGCATTCATGTCATATTGTGAGCTTGAGGGACGAAACGGTGTGTACGTATATCCCCGAAATGCTTTCTGAATAACTAGCACGCATTGCATAAAAGTTTCTCTTTTTTTAGTCACTACAGCGTCATCCTTACAAACAAATGTTTCAACCACACCATACCTATTTGTAAGGTTAGCCTTAATTTACGAATTAAAGTAGAGTTCTCGTTTGAACTTTCACTTTACTTTCCACCCCACTCACATACAGAGCGCAGGGAGAGATTATTTTGCAGGACTTGGATTTCTCTCTATACATTATGGCAATTTTACTCTAATATTTTTATCTCTGTTGTATTATTCTCGAGCCTTGGAACGCCTCCGTGGTTTTCCTATTTAATTTTCGTTATTTTCATTTATGTCTAACCGTATTCATACTATGGGCACTAGACGTTTTCTTAGACACAGTCACCATGTCTTTGAGATCATTTTGAAAACGGTGTCTCATGTCGAAAATTTTCTTACAGAAGCTGTTTGATATTAATTTGTCTATGTAACGTGATGTTACTCGCTTCAAGCTGCTATTTGAAATTTTCAAGTTGGCCCCGGATACCTTTCAGTTGGCCCTTGGAGTCACCCCGACAACACCTCTCGATGTGCCTTACGTCAGTTAGCTACTCCAGTTTTCCTTTTGTTGATTTATCTCCAATCGCTTTCATACTACGGATACTAAACCTTTTCTCTGACACGGATACTATGTTTCGGCGGCCTTTTGAGAACACTGCCATTTCACATCAATCGTTTTCTCCTGCAATATGTTAGATTTTGCAAGATTTATCGAACGAGGTACCACTCGACTCATGTTACTATTTGAAATTTTGAAGTTAGCCCCCAAGACCCCTTTAGGGAGGCCACTGGGATCACAGGGACCACGCCGTTCGATATGCCCTATAATATTTACGTATTTCAATTTTGTTCCATTCATTTACCTTCCATGGTTTTCACACTACGGGTACTGGAGTTTCCGAACCATATTATGGCGGCCATTTTGAAACCGGTGCACAATATGGAACATCTTTTGATACAGCGTTACTTAGTTTTCCAAGACCTTTTGAACGAGGTATCACTCGACCCATGTTCCCATTTGATATTTCAAAGTTACCCCCCGTTACCCCCATTTAGGGGGGCGGGGAGGGGTACTTTTGGCTGAATTGGTTTTCCCTTTTAGCAATATATAACGTGTGCTTGAAACATTTCTTCTATGTTTTATCATTTTTCAGATATTTCCGTTCATTAATTAAAATGGCCCACCCTGTATATATATATAAATATATATATATGGGTGTGTTATGTATCCACATAATTAAAACAATACACAACTAGATAGATAGGTATGCAGAGAAAAAATATCCTGGCGATACAAGTAGTTGATGGAGAAATCATAACAAATTCCTTCAAATTGGAAGCATTTCATATGTCAATGGAATGAAAAAAAAATCACTGATAGTGATCCGTCTTTGAAAAAGACGAAATTCGCTGGGTTAAGTTATGACCCTTAAGCTCCTATTCTACAACTGCTCCAACTTCAAAAATGTTATTATTCCCCTTGTTTACCTTCATTTTCAACGAATTTAAATAGTTTGTTACTGAATTCTCTATGTATGTGTGTCTGATATCTGCATTTTTTTTTTTTTTTTTTCAATTTTGAGTCGTCCATTCCATAGAGCATCAAAAACTACCTGAAAGAAGTGATGACATATTTTGCGTCACTCTTACCGTTTACAAGATATTGGAAGAAGTTCCGATTTCGGTAGATTTAAGGAGCCATATCTCGGAAACCTTAAGTGATAGTGAGATGATATTGGTGTTGATCAAATACCTAAGAGAATGGTGAACATTTTGGTACCAAATAGTAACCGATGGCCACTGGTTATATCTGCATTTTCAGTATATATACGGTGATAAAAATGTGACAGCTCTATATAGCTAATTCAATAGATCCCCTAATACGCAGGTTCCAAATATGGAAGTGTATTATCTATCGAATTTAAACAAATAAATTAATCATTAAATTTCATATAAATTTCGGAAATAAATAATTCGTTCTAAGTTAGTTCTGGCAATACTCTTCGAGCATTCTCAACTGGTTAATGTTCCTGCGCAAACAGCAACTTGCATGTCTCTTCGCTACTCTCATTTTCATATCTTCATTCTCACCATCGTGGTTAATCTGATTGAGTAAAAAATTATGATTAACTAAGCAAATTCATCACCATCGCAATGCCGAACACGTATTTCAAACTTGGACCGTTTCTTATTTTGAAAACGCTCCTCCGTACACTATAATATATTATTATACCCTACCTTGTATATCACATCGTTATTAAAAAATCATATACAATACATTTTTTAAGTAATAAGTTAAAACTTGCAATCACTCTTATTGAAAAGTTCGAATTGCAAGCGGAGCGAGCAAATTTCTTTTTAAATCTATTTGTTTGCAAACTGACAAACATATTGATTTAATAGGACACCAATAAGTTTTTGGAATGACTCGTCATTTACTCACTTCAAGCGCTTTTTCTTTCTTGCTTGTTCGTCACCCCTTACTATCAGCGCCCGGTGCGACCGCTCTTCTTGCCCCCCTTTAGCTACGGCTCTGACAATGTACGAACTGCTTTATATATATTTGAGTTTTCAAAATAGCAGGATATTGAAGAATTTATTTCGTGTTTTCATAATTACTAACAAATTTCAGTGAAAATATATATCCTAGAACAGTGGTGAGCAAATTTTTGTGAGTCCAAAGAGAAAACTTTAGGTGGGTATATTAGTAAAACAATGTTATTAAACTCTGAAAGATTATGAACTAGATGGTGAATACATGAACATCCGAACCAAATAGAATATACTTACATTATTAATATTTATTTATAATAATTAAGGGTAAAAGTGAGGGGTAACGCGGGGAGATGTCGTCCTCCGACCTTGAAAAAATATGTATGGGGTCCCTCCAGTTCCTAAAAATTACAATGGGCAAAGATAGGCAAGGGGACGGCGCGACCTCATGCCGCTACCTACCATACCCCTACCTTTTCAGATCCGCTTTTACCCGTAATAACAATTAATACGATTTTTCACTAATACCCATGCTAAGATAATTTTATAATTAATGTCATGTATTTATGTATTGTTATAACGTATTAAATAATCGTAGTGAGTGCCTCATTATTACAAAACACTCATCCTCTGAAACACTCATCGCAGGTTTGACAACAGCGCGCTGATCACTAATTGGTTGCCAAAAGTTAGTTTAGCTGGCTCACTGTATGGTAACTAACTACATTGAATATAAGTGTTGTCTACTGTAGGGATATGTATCTTTCTTTAACTTAGAAATATTTAGACATTTCTGGTAACCGTAGGGACATATGGACGGAATTTTATAAATTGGTGCGGAAGATAGGGATTTAAATAAAAACTTTGTGAGTGAAAATAAAATGCAATTAATCCTAATATTGGTAATAGTAATTGTTCAAGGTCACAGTGTTTCATACTAGAGATGGAGTGGGTCATTGGGTCGTGGGTCAATAGCATGTGACCTACTGAGACCCACCACCCATTATGACCCACTGCAACCCACCACTCACCATGGCTCACTCTGATCCACCGACTCTCTGCATTATGGACAGTATCTTCTGAATACTGGTGAATTTGTCTACGTTTTACTTTCAAGGCCTCCATTTTCCTTTTTTTTTTTTTCATTTCTTTCTGTTTACTTACCTGACAAAGGACGTATGCAAACTGTAACAGCTGGATATTTATCAAAACTCATACCCTGACTAATTGTGAATTGCTAATTATCGTGGTGATAATCACTCGGGGCGGAAATGCCTCGTTTACCCGTTACTAGAGGTCTGCACGGGTCGGGCCTACAAAGCATATATACCTTCGAGCCCAGCCTGGGCTCGGGCTGTAAATTTTTAAAATACAATCATATTTCCCGGGTCTTTTCGGGCCTAGCTTTGGGGAACTTTTAAAGCACAACTGCAAAATTAAACCACTAATTGCTGTAAATAAACATACAGTTTTGCGTTAATTATTAAGTTTCTGTATTTCGGGCTCATTTGATTATCACACGAGCTTGGGCCGGGCTCGGACCCAAATGGTAAAGCATATTTCGGACTCGGGTCGGGACTTACATTGTAATTCACGGGCCGGGCCGGGCTCGGGTTAAATATTCCGGCACGTGTAGACCTCTACCCGATACGTGTAATACTTATACCAACTAATAACCGGATGAGGTTGTGCCGAGTTATACTCCAGAAACGCCAGAAAAATGCAGAAAATGAAAAATGTACGCAGGTAATCTGCTTGAGCGGGACGCGAAACCAAGAACGCGGCAGTAATGTCACACAAACAGTGCTGCCATCTCAATACAAACTTATAGTTTTTCAGGTAGAACGTATACCGTTTTAAAGCATTAAAACAATTGGCATAAGACGTGAAAGAAAATAAGCAAAAGGTAGGTTGAGGCTCTGAAGTTGAGAAATTATGGGGCCTGCACAGAGAAATGAACAATGTACAACAAAAAGAAGACTGTAGAAGGACCAAATGTACAGTAGAGAGTAAACTACAGCAGGCACAGCATCCATTGACTAACGGGCTTGATACAGGATTCACCCAAAAAGGGCACATGGTAGAGTTGCCGTAGAAAGAAGTTCCATGAGGCATTATGCAGAAACGTGAACAACAAGTCTTCCCGTAGCGAACAACTCCAGTGGCATTTGTGTGGAATCGATATCTCGAACCGTTCCCGAGAGCTATAAAACGAAGTGTCTTATGGTTACAACACAATATAAAATCCTGCATGCCTTCCAAACCATAGTAACGAAGGCGTAGCGCCTGAAAAGAGTACAGAAAAGCTGTGGCACGAAAGGAACAAATCTGTGTCAAGAAAGTACGTGAGAATCGATTCGCAAAGATTAATGAACTGTGATAGGTGTCTGTCGA
Source organism: Thermobia domestica (assembly GCF_964235325.1). Taxonomy (NCBI): domain Eukaryota; kingdom Metazoa; phylum Arthropoda; class Insecta; order Zygentoma; family Lepismatidae; genus Thermobia; species Thermobia domestica. The sequence continues at coordinate 263,333,633 of NC_137454.1, forward strand.
GAGTATTGAAAACGTATAGTTAGCATGTGAAACAACGATGAAGATAAAACATACTACATTCAGGTTGCCAGTAATGTACAGGTGAAAAATATTTTAATGCAATACAGAAAAGCAACAGAAAAGCAAGCCACAGATAGTATGGCAAAATATGTAATTTCTTGCCCTAGCTAGGGCTGTTCCGATAATCGAATAATCGATAACAATCCGATAAAATTTCAAAACCGTTTCATCGATAAAGAATTTTAATTTTATCGAATTATCGAACTTTCGAGACTCCCGAAATGTTCGAGACTCTCGAAATGATCGAGACTCTCGAAATGATCGAGACTCCCGAAATGTTCGAGACTCCCGAAATGTTCAAGACTCCCGAAATGATCGAGACTCCCGAAATGTTCGAGACACTCGAAATGTTCGAGACTTGAAATGTTCGAGACTCCTGAAATGTTCGGGACTCCCAAAATGTTCGAGATTCTCGAAGTGTTCGAGGCACTCGAAATGTAAGAAACATTAGACAACTTCGAGACACTCGAACTCTTCGAGAGTCTCGAATTGTTTGAAAGCAGCGAATACAGAAATATGTCAATATGATCGCATTTGTCGAGTCGCTTGAATATTTTGAAAAGTTCGGGATTATCGGAGTGTTCGGAAGAAACAATGAATTCGAGGTTATCATAGTTGTATATAATATGTATTACATATATGCAGAGTGTTTATTTTAAAACTTCTCTCCTTAGCAATGAAGTGAAGGAAAAGTTTTTCCCCACAGATCTGTATAAGGTTTAAGCAGTCTGTCAGAAGAGAGAAAAAGAAAAATAAAACATGCATCACCTGAATGGAATTTGAATCCAAGACACCATTAGTCTACTAATAGTCACTTTGCCGATTGCGCCAATAACGGGGCAGGCAGAAAAATAATTTTAATATGATTTCGAGGGTTTAATTTAAAGTTCTGTATAGAGATAGATGCTGATATAGGTAGAGGTAAGGAAAGTAGATAAGCCTGAAGACTTATCAAACTTCCGTTTCGAAAATTTACTCTCCAACGCTCGAATGTCTTCGAGTATTTGAGATTGTCGTGAAACAAACCTTGAGAATTTTGGGTGTGGAGCTCCCTATTACAGGCCGTCCTGTCTGTCTGTTTGCATGTGGCATCCGACGATAACTTTCGAACGGATTGTCCGATTTTGATGAACTCATTTTAAAATGCTCTCTTTTGCTTTCACCAGACACCTATTGTTTTGGTTGCCAAACCACAAGGGGATTTTTTCCGAATTGAAGTATTTGTTCTTACTTTGGGCGTAGGCGTGTGAAAGCTACGATAACTTTCGAATGAATTATCCGATTTTAAAGAGGATTGGTCTAAATGCATATGTCATGTATCTGTTGCTCTTTTACGATATTTGATTTTGTGCATAAGATGCCGTGCGGCTCTGGGTATTACCAACCTCAGATTCAATGCGTACCTGGGAGGGGGGGATGCGGCCGAAGCGTGGTGCCGACAACACCACATTCATCTACGACTGAGGGCACACTTCCTACATGCCCTCATGGCATGATGCTATGCACAAGGGAGAACTTTACATATGACAGAACGAAGACTAAAGGAAAATGAAATGAAGTGAAATCTTCCAGTTTAATGACCTACTATTATGTCTGTTAGGCTAAGGGAGAAGTATGATTAAGGCAAGTGAATGATGATGGAATAATTGGTGGAATGGGAATGTGGAAGGAAAGGGAGTACGCCGAGAAAACCCACGGACACGATGTTGTCCACCACAAACTTACTTGGTCGGGGATCGAACCAGGAAGGGACAAAAGGGATGAAGGGGAAAGGAGAAAAACACACATTCTCTGACTTACATTTCAATGGCTCTGATTCAATTTCCATATCAAATTAAAATAACTTCCGATCACTTCTTAAGGAAAAATAGAAAACATTATTTCCTCAAGAGTTCTTTTAGCTGCTTCGTATATTGTTGCAAACAGACTTTCAAAGAAAGATGGTCGTGCAGTTACTTGCTTTGCAGTTGTTGAAAGAAATATTAGACCCTATCTCTCCTGTTGTGTCCTGCATACAATAGACTACTTATCATTGTTTCTTTCTTTTAAGAAACAAGAAGCCAATGTCTTTAAAACCGATTACGATTACATTGCACTTCGGTTGTAATCAGATTTCTCTATGGGAAACAAGGTTATACTACTAATTCAAGCTGAAACAGTACTGGAAAGTGTGTTCAAGTTACTGAAGTGAAAATGTCAGCGAAAAGATCATATGGGATATTTGAATCATTCTGAAACTTGGATATTTGGATAGGGCACATACTAGTTCCTAAATAAAATCTTGACCGGACTACGGTAGATCCTATAGTATTGGAGCTATGGACCTATAAAGTTCATTTATTCATGTTTTCGGCATCCTATAACTCCAAAAGGAAGCATTTGTGCACCCAGGTTGGTCTATACTTTTTGTTTTATCTTGGTCTCAGGATAGGGTTGCCATATTCTGAAATTAGAAAAGCGGGGGATTCTAAACCGTAAGTACTGATGTGAATTTGTGTATTAGAAATACTGACGATCCTTCTGACTTTTTTTTTAGTGATTTCTTTGTTAAGTGACACTTCCAATGTACTTTTCTAACAAAACTAAAGTAAAGAAAATTTAGTTTTTGCCTTTAATGTTTTATTAAGTTCAACAAATGTGAGTCTCGAATTGTAAAGTAAGTATTAAATAAGTATTACAGTAAAATATCTCTAATAAGGATTTCTCTAAGACAAGTTTTCAAAAAAAAAAAAAAAAAAAAAAAGCAAGCGATATATGGCAGATGTTGTTCATACGGTTTTCTCTCTAAGGAATACAAAATAATCTAAACTTTTATCGTAAAAAAGCTAAAACATATTTCGGAGTCTTGGTCCATCGCTTATAAAATTTCTGATCATTTTCAAAGATTTCTACTTGAAATCATACTAACATACGAAAATACCACAGTTTCACAATATATGAAATACAGTATAAACATTTTAAAAGAAAAAACACTAATAATGAATCTAATCTAAACAATATGCTAAGGATCCGTGGGTTCAATTTGCAATCATTTCTGAATATATAAAGACTAGTTGAACATATAGATTACGTAACAACATAGACGTGTTCAGTTGAACTGGATAGAATGTTATCAAAGAAATACGCACCCATGAGATCATACATTAGTATTCATGGGTTGAACCAAAATGTGTATGATTATGCCAATTTTTTTACATTTTTCTTTCCCTTTAACTTCCTTTAAAAAATCTCGATGGCAGAAAATCTTATCATAAAATTCTACGCATGATACGTCTTTTATGTTGTACAAAACCAGTAGTAATAATTTGACAGTTTTTGCGTTCATCTTGTTTCTGTCATCTGTCCATTCGCGATTGAGATTGACACAGAAATGTAGCGGTTTACGTTGAATATAACAACACTTTATCAACAAAGTCATCTTAGATTTTTCTCCAATCCGAAAAAGCGGGTGATTTTTCATGATTAAGAGATGATTAAGCGAGGGACGAATATAAGACCTGAAAATCTGGTGGTATCCGCTAAAATTTGGTAATGTGGCAACCCAAACGTTGGCGGTGTTGTTTTGAAACACTCTGTATAAAATAATGCACCACGTTATTCTAAATTGATGCAAAACTCTTACGTTTTTAAAACCTACATTATTCGTCCAGGAAGCAATCTAACGACGCCAAACGACGCTTCTGGATCCGCTAGTGTGTGGATTCATCATAATGTACAAACCAACTGTATAGAACATATGGTACACTGAATATTCACTGTCGAGGGAAATAGATTTATTTCCGTTTTTCACCTTCATTAAACTTAGTGATGATTTCAAGGTTTCCCCCGCGTAGTCTTATCATAGTCCTAGCTTCAAGCCCGATTCGGAAAATTGTCTGGGATTAACTAATGCCCGAAATTTTAGGGAAAATGGAAGACTGGAAAATTTCGCTGTGTTTGGTCAAGTGCTTGGCTTACAATTCTGTCTTGTGCTGATATTTATGAAAAAATCAATAACGATAAGGTGTTCTTCGCAAGAATACTTTACTCAGGAAAATAATTAAGACAATAATATAAAAAATATATTTTAAGTATAGAAAATGAGCATAAGCATTTTAGGAAGTTAAGATTAGACTTTTCTTAACTTCTCAATAAACAGACACACCATTCTTAAAAATATCCAGAAATTATGGTAATCCTACCCCGGGAGATTTTGAATACACGGAGGGTGGAAGTAGCAAAAATACTGGTAAACCACGGTGAACATGATCAGAGATATGTTTGTGGGGAAATATTCCTCCTAAACAACCCAGAAGTCACCACTGATTTGACTAACTTTTATTTTACTGAAAGACTAAAGGGGGAATTTGCGCCCAAAGCATCATCATATCTGATTGCGGCAATGTGTGAAAGAGAAAACCATTAAGAGAAAGCAAACACGACAGAAGATAATACATTTGGCTTAAAAATAAAATTTTGCTATAACATTTTAGCAACACCGTGCGTGATTAATATGGTTGAGGTGTTGGGCGTATACTATATCGTATGAAGAGCAAATTACCATATTTGTACGTTTAAGACCGTATCTCTGGCAACACTAATACACTAGCTGTTAGCAAATAACAAACAAGAGATAAAATTCAGGGAAAAACGAACGCTTTCTGTGGAGGGGGTGAAGGGGACGAAAAAGCAATCCCTTTGTGCACGCTTTCCTTTCTACTCGCTTTCCTTTGCAATAACTTATCAGATAAAAAAAAGTTGTTTGACTAGTTTGGCTGCGAACCGAACTGTCCATCACTACTTTTGATAATACCCGAAACTTCGATAATACTCGAAATGTCGATAATACCCGAAACTTCGATAATACTCGAAATGTCGATAATACCCGAAATTTCGATAATACTCGAAATTCCGACAATACCCGAAACTTCGATAATACTCGAAATTTCGATAATTCCCGAAACTTCGATAATACTCGAAATTTCGACAATACCCGAACTTCGATAATACTCGAAATTTCGATAATACCCGAAACTTCGATAATACTCGAAATTTCGATAATACCCGAAACTTCGATAATTTCAAATACTCGAAAGGTTTCGAGTAACCGATGACAACTCGATAAATTTTCAGTCCCGATGTTCGATAGGTCCTCAGCCTTATCGAACACCTCTAGCCCTAGCTAGCCGCCCACTCAACATGACGTATCAAGCCCGTAGGCACTGGATGCTGTGCGTGCTGTGGTTTACTCTCTACTCTACACTTGGTCCTTCTGCAGTCGTGTTGTTATACATTTGTTCGTTTCATTGTACGGTTCCCATAATTTCTCAACTTCAGAGCCTCATATCTCCCTTATTTGACAACAATGATAATCCACTTTTTGCTTATTTTCTTTCCCGTTTTATGCCAATTGTTTTAATGCTATTAAATGATATATCTGTAATATACCATTACAGTTGAAAGTAATGGCAATTTTTTTTTTACGCACCCTGTACCTAGCAATTTTTTTTTAATTCAATTTCGGTTTAGTTACACAATTTATTTACTCTCTTTACTTCGAATTAAATATAATAAACCCAAAGGTTTTGTTAGTAACCATATTCCCACTGTATAATATATTTATTTACATTTTGATTAAGTGTAAATCCCATTTTCTGATATATAAGTTGAAAAGTTTCAAGGTTTACCATTCTGACGTCATACCGGAACATAGTTCCGTTATTGGATATAAATTTCCTTAATTTCAGACCAATGTAGATTTTGGCCAGGTACCTAATCTTTCCCTCACCCCCTCTCACTAGTCCATAGTCACTTTCAGATCCGGTTATATCTGGATTTGCCAAATTTCCATTCGCTTTGTAATTTCCGCGGCTAAAGTTTTCTTTCTGATTGGAGGAATTCTCTTACCTCTGGCTTTTTCGGCGCAATGTTATCAGAACAATTGAAGACACCTTACGAGGAGCAGCCCGTGATTTCTTCTTCTACATATCTGCGGTAAAAGGATGGAAATTCTAACTATCTCAAGGTAATATCCAGTTAATTTCATTGATAAACGCCGTATAATGATTTAGGAGCTGACAAACTTACATTTTTCGTGAAGTGAACTGTAAAAAATAAAGGAGAAATGGGAACCAGCTTTACAGACGCCATATTGCTCGTTATCCAAGCCAAAGAATAGACAATATAGGAAAGTGATTTTTGATCTGTTAAAACTCAAGTAGGGATTAGGGAAATTACGACCTGTTTGGTGCATGTTGTTCGTGTATTAAGTAAATGTGACTTTCTATTATTTATTCAGTAATCGCATGTACGTAGGTTTGATGGTTGTAAAGTGAATAATAATAATGGCAGCTTAAGTTAGCTTAAAAGGGCTCCTATCCCCTTTTCCAAATTGAACCAGTTTCTAGCGGGGGAATGGGTTAGTTATTGTTCGTTTTAGGGCCTTTTCCCCTTTCAGGGGAAGGGTCCCTCCATAAACCTCGTTAAGGTGCCCCCCGGGCATCAATTTTTGGCAATCATTATGTAAACAATTGGTCAGGTCAATTAGACCTAGTGTTACCTTTTTCATTTTTGACCCCCTTTAAATTGAATAGAGCCGACTATGTATATATCGACGAGGGAGTAATGTATTCTAAATCTAATGTGTTAGGTTATTTTCGTCAACGTGCATGTAACTAAATGGTGCATGTTTAGTTTAGTTAGTTGTCTTTATGTATAGTACTAACAGTGGTGTATGTAGTTAGTAGTTTTGTGTGAGTGTGTGAATTTTCGATTTGGACAGTGTATAAATATGCTTTAATTTAGTACCATTTTTCTAACATAAATAAACCAGAGTAAATATTAAATTTCTGATTAATGAGTACAAGTATACATTTCAGTACACGGTAAATTATGCCTCCACTACAGCGCCATAGCGTCAGTTTTCGGTAGTCAATTGTTTGTTGACATTACGACATCGCATAACTTAGTGATCTAGATTGTTTGATTTTGGCCATTTATTCTCAAATTACTTCCCGTGGACATGGTTTTCGGTTCGGATGAGTATACCTTCCTATAAGATAGCATGAGATCTTACTGTACTGAAAATTTCAGTTTGCTAGGTCCAATAGTAAATGAATAATCCGCTGAAATAAAGAACACCTATTTTCTTAATAGAAGTAAAACCCATATGCTGTTACTGTTTGTTTAAAAATGTAGTATTAAATTCTTTTTCTTTCCCGTGGCTGTAGAAAATTCCATTGTTGCTTCAGTTTTATCAACAAATCAGAAATAGATTAATCGTTGACAATTTAACTTTCCGTAAATACATGTATGATTTTTTTTTTTTAAACCTGCAAAGTAAATACAATTTGGGTGCTTCGAAATAAAGAGTACGTGGTTCGATGAATGTGATCGTGTGGTGGTTTGAGCGTGATAGATTGTGATAGTTATATATATATATATATTTATTACTGCGTAACGTAAATATGTGTATGGCCTGCGTGTAAAATGTACGAAATAGGGTGTTTATAAAATATTACTTCGTGCGAAAATTAGTAGATAATGAATGAATGTAATGATATGTTAATAATATGATATATAATATGAATGAAATGATGACCCCTATATTTAAATGGATAGGCCTAGTGAATTTTATATAGTGAAAATATGAATATGTTTACGAAGAAAGAAAGAAAAAAAAATCTCTCGCGTTTTGACTTCCACACCAGTGCATTCATCCAACCGAGTTTGCTACTTGGATAGTAAATTATAGTTGGGAATTGTGTGTTACTTTGCATTTATGTACCTCCTAACAACAGCCCCAGATCTTAAGCCTTTCAATAGATAGAGTAGCATCATGTGGGAATTACTTCTAAAGGTCGACAGAAATGATAATTAAGAAAACCAACTGCTATATTCTGTGATCATCGAAAAGTACAGGTTTCGGTCCTTTATACCTTTAACATTCATTGCCTCTCAGAGATTTTTTTTTTTTTTGTTGCTTACCTTATTTATTTATGGTGCAGTGTTCATATAACTCAGTTCGGACTATCCGATTAAATTAACTGCTACTAAATTTAGCGTACCCGGACGTCGACCCCTAGTCCCCTTAAGTATTTTTCATGTCCTTTCTCAGTTTAATTAGATGAGGGAAATTAACGACGTCCCAGACGGTGGCATGTCTGCGCTGGGTAGCCATCGGTGATGTTTCGGTAATTGAAATCACCGATCCAAAATTCAGTTTATTTATTTAATTTTTTTTTTATTTTGGCAAATCACTAATTAGGGATACCTTAGCTATTACTCTAATTTCATCCCTATTCTGGAATCTTCTAGTTTCCAAGAGGTCGGATGATTTTTTTTTTCCTTGAAATTCTAAATTAGCGCCTTCTCTAACCTTCCGGACGATTTCCGGGAACCTGCTGGTTTGGGCCGGATACGGGGATCGGATTTCAATCTTACAACCAAACTCTTGTGGGATTGGGATCTGATGGACACAGAACTTGCATCCTTGGCAGCAGGGCGTTCCTTGAGTCTACGTATTTGAGTAGACCACCCTTTTGGCATGTTAAGAATATTTTGGCTATGGATTTGTCGAGATAGAAATTCGACTTTTGTCTTTGTAGCGTTAGTTATTTCCCACTTAAGTCTTTGGCGCCACTATTCTTCGTCTTCCTTCTTCTCTATCTCTCTCTGTCTTCATTACTTCGAGATTTTTTTTTTAAATTTCAACCTCCCCCCCCCCGGTTTCTGAAACTCATGAAAATGTACAATATTCCATATCACTTATTTCGATCGTATGTACTAACTGAGACATCGAGGGATGCAATTCGTGGAGGTATTGCAGCACATCTCGGGACCATTTTCGCGATATTCAATCCACCACTGGAGAAATTGACGGGAAGGTACACTATGCTTTCGGATTCCTAGAAATATTCGTTATTCATGGATCATACAAATTATATCCATTGACAACTGATTACTGGTTTTTATTTCTATTGATTGGTCATATAGTGTGTATGTATTAGTAGTCTGGGCCCACTAGTTTCCAATAACATTGATTTTTTTTTTATGTACATCTATATATGTGCTTACATAGTTTTAAAAGTTACGTGCCTGCTCATTTCGTTGCATTTTCCACTTCTTATGTCAACTTATTAAACAACACCAACTTTTTTTTATATACGCGGATCTTTAGTAAATTGAAAATGATTATTGATTATCGGGTTTATACATATAAAATACAATGTTGCAACCTTATGAAGGAAAAAGGTGAATTTTGATAGTCAGGGCTTTTGTTTTGTCTTTGAGCCAAATAAATATAAATATTTATAAAATATGAATACTTGTCGAATATGAAAGATTATGTAGAATTTAAACGTCGACGAAATACTACAATGGATATTAAGGTGAAATTTATTGTATTGAATAACATATATATATATATATGCGAGTATGTATGTAATGGGCTCGATATTTACCCTGGTCTTGTTAGGTTGCCATAGATTTTTGACACCCGGTATTAACCAACTATTTGTGATATATAGTATTACCGCGTAAATTGTCATAAATTACTTTTTTTGAGTTGTTATTAATTTCTGTAACTATTAAAGTGGAATATAATGTTAAATACCGCATGTAAGTAAAACGAGTAGCAGGTCGTAAGATAAGTAAAATAACCCTAATCCTCATCCAAATTTATTCGCAAGATCAAAGTGAAATTAATAACCTACGAAACAGTGTGCCCCACCAACGAATCTTCTATCAGTAGACTCTGAAACAAATCCTTCCCCTACGATCGGACACCAAACTATTCAGTATCTAGAATTTTTGACTACAAGATCTATACTAGGGAAAAATTTAGTGATCTTAAATTCAACGAACTAAAATCGGTTTAATAAGTTAATGCGAATACCGGAATATGGAAATATGTTCCCAATATCTGTGACTGGATTTGATAAGTTTTCCTTAATATTGACAAACTTTGAAATTTTAGATAAAGTGCGTCGAGTGACGAAATGAGAAATATAGATATACATATATGTGATATGAAGCAATTAGTTGTCTATAGTTAAGACAAAAACAATTAAACACTCTCATGGACACAAACCACAGTGCGAAAAGAGAGTTGGAAAAAGGAGCTATTATCGATGTGAGAACAAAGACTCATAAAACAGTCGATACGTCTCCTATTGAGACAAAGACTCAATAAAATATTACTAAAGTTTTTTTTTAATGATTAACCAATTATTTTTTTTTTCTTTTCCTGCAATGATATGTATTCATTGCACTGAGTTTTAAATATATATTGACCCTTGAATTTTTTTTCTTGTCTCGTCTTTGGTTTAATTCTTTTTCATGTAATCCAACTTTTAAAATATATATATAAAGAGAAATGTGTTATTTGATCTTGTTGAAAGTAGCGAATTTCTGTGCATGTTTATGAAACATTCTTTTCATGTATTAAATATTTTTTTTCTCTGTTATGTCAAACTACATCTCCTTCTATTGAAATGTAATAAATGTCTATAGCATTGTAGTTAGGTTAGTTTAATTCAACCAAATACAACCCGAAGTATACATTGTCCTGTATGAATGTGTGTGTGAGTGAAATGTAGGTTTAGTATTAAGTGTACCAATTATCTTGTCATACATATGTGACTTATTATAATTATTGGTAGTTATCAATTGAACTCATTGAATGTTAATACTAACTTAAGTTGGCTCTATGAAGGAAGTAAAAAGGACTGAAGTAGCCTGAACGAATGATCAGCATGGGAGAACTGTGAGAGTCAAAATTTTCTACGAATATGTAATACTCTGATTTTTTTTTCTTTCTGTGGTCGTTTCTAACATGCCATCAACTTCGTCGTTTATTTTTCAAATATTGGATATTAGTGGAAATATTGAATAAACTGTAGAATTAAACTTTCTCATCTATCTCAGATCTAGATCGGGATAATTTGGTAGTTAGGGTTAAATGGATCTAGATCGGGGATGTATGGGTTAACATGTGTCTACCGTTGATCACGTTAATACCAGATATTCAATTAATAGCTATTGGAAATGATCACAATTAGATAATTATTCGCTTTCCTTTACCATATTCCTTAAAATATCTAGTAACAGTTTTCCCTTTATCACCTTCTTACTTTACATCTTTCCTCTTCTATCTTCTTTCTTTTCTTCATCTTCTTCTTCTATTTCTTTTTTAATAAAACTGAAAGGGGGGTCGTGACTGGGAATTCTATATGTAATAAACACGGTCATGTATTTATTTATTTCATTTTATTTTCTTTAGAAGTCCGATAAAAAGTTTTCTCGTTTCGATCGAACCTAGTATGTTTCGAAATTAAGAATTGGAAATTATATTCCAATATAATTAGGCATAAGCTGATAGCTTCATGAACATCCCCACCAGGGGTGAAGGGTTCCCACTCACGACTTATTCTGTGCATCACTTTTGTTGCAGATTTTTTTTTTTTCAATCAGTTTTAGATTGACGAGCGGTGACAGGATTCGTTGTTATGGCAACAGTGGTTGCTGTGGCAACGGCCCCATAAGCCAGTTTTTAGAATGGCGACACGTGACAAGACTGTTGCCATGGTAACGCATGTTTACTGTGGTAACGGATCTGAAAATGCTTATTGAATAATACCAGTTATCATGCCAATCAGTTTGAATTGGTGAACCGCGACAAGAATGGTTGTCATGGCAACGTTTGTTTCCATGGCAACGGATCTCCGTTTAAATGGCGACCGATAGATTTGAAATTTTTGTTAAGAATGTCAAAGAGTGAGGTTGAAGGCATGTTGAATTGATTATAACATTGAAATTAATAAGAGAAATTTTATAGTCAAATGAAATAAGTAGAGTCGTTGGCTACTTTGTCATTTTTGTTTCCTTTTCTAAGGGGGAAAAAGAGAAGGAGTGTCAAATTTTTTTCTAAAATTAGAATTAAACGCTAGAAGGGTGTCAAGGAAGGAAAGAGAATGGGAGTCCTTTAATTTATGAATAATACTTGTCTGGATAGCGAATAAGTATTTTATAGTATATGTGTATTTCTGATATATATATCTTGTCTTTTGTAAAGTGTAAAGTGTCTCAAAGCTATGGCAACAAAAAAGGTTGTGGTGTCACAGGGCGAGTGTGAAGTCACGTGCACTCAATGCACATTAGATGAAAGAGAGAAAAGATCTCGCGCCCCGCGGAGACTTATAAGATGTACCGGTTGTGGACTAAAATGGATCCACTTTGCTTGTTCCAATTTGGACGATACTGCTGAAAATGCAGAAAAAGTTCAAACCGGCGAAATAGAAAAATATTGTGAGGACTGTGAAAAGGACCGAGGCCAAATATCTCCAGCGGAGATATCTGACCTCGACGATGAGGAAAAGATTGAAAATCAAAGTGATTCTCGGGATCAGACGGCAAACCCGAAGGAAGGAATGTCATCTGGAGGGTCTGACACGTCTGCATTAATTCGCCAGATGATGGAAATGATGCATGAAAAATTTTCTAATATGAACGAAAAATTTTCTAACATGGAACAAAATAATACAGAAATGAGGCGTGAGATAAATCAGAATAGTGAAAACTTAAGGCGTGAGATAAATGAGAAGTTTGATACCTCGAAACGAGAGACCGACGCTCGATTCGAGGTATTAAACAACAAATTTGACCAGATTTGTTTAGACTTTGCTTCTTCGATTAGTAAATTGAAAGAACAAACGTCTACTGAACTGGAGCAGGTTAGATACCAGGCCCAACAGTCTACCGAGCAGCTCAGAGACGAAACAAATGAGAAACTAAACGAAATAGATGTAAGGTTTGAGGGTACAAACAAAAGATTTGGTGACATCGAACGAAAGGTTGAACAGCAGCAGGCTGAAATAAGTAGATTGAATGTTGTAGTATCCGACCTATCAATAGAATCTAAACTAGAGTCGGTTGACCAAAGAATTAGTCGAATTCAAACCGAAGTAGACAGTATTAAGGGGAATATTACTAAATTGCAAATCGCCAAGCCTGATATCTCCTATCCTTTTCCTGATGGCGATTCTCCAGGGAAAATTCTCCCAGAAAGAAGTAACGTCCTCCCGGGTAAGAGTCAAGTGTTGCCTGATGCACGGGACACAGCAATGTATTGCCCCCCGCATCAGCCAACCTCAAAATCATGGTTGAGTAATTTTGATGTACCGATGCAGTCGAGTGTTGTGACTACAACAGTCACTAGCGTAAATGCTCACTCTACCTTTGGAATGGTACAATCGTACAGCGTGCTGCCAGGAGGGGAAAGGAGATGTGCCGGACCGTCGGTTACTACCGTGGTGGGTCCTAAGTTTGAACCTTACATGGTCAACACAAATTACAAAACCTCTCTTGGTCATATGGGAGCGTTCAGTTCAGTGACCACTCCGTCGGTGGCAAATCCGGTGACAACCCCAACTGCTCAGGATAACGCGTTGATTCCACTGGATTATTTTCCTGCCCCGTATAGTATGAGCTCTAAAGTTTCCCTCCGGGATATTGAACGTTTTCCCACTTTCGATGGGAACATTACTAACGGGTTACCTCGAGTTTTCCTGCGGAGACTGCAGCAATATTTAGACATGTATAAACTTACTGATGGGGAACGCCTGCAGATAGTTGAAAAATGTTTGGTCGCCGCTTCGGGCGCATGGTTTGCTTCGGTTAAATACCAAATCCGAACGTTTAGTGATTTTTTGATTCTTTTTAAAGAAGAATATTGTAATGAGCACATCGAACGGCTCCAAAAGAGAAACTTACAATCACTCCGGTATGATCGCTCCAAGTATGGGTCCCTCTTGGACTATGCTTGGAAAATTATCGAACTATATTATCAGATAGCTGAACATCCCTCTCAGGCCGAACTGGTAGATATTATAGTTAACGCTCTTCCACCTGATGAGTCCCGGGCCATAGCGTCCCACTTGTGCCAAACGGTGCGAGAAGTCACCTCACGTTTAGCTGCCTTGTGCGGCAAGGAAGTTGGTGGTCCACCAAAACGATACTTCGCCCGACAGGCAAAAATTCTAAAACCGATGAAGACGAAGGTAACGGCAAGTTGCCAGACAGATTTCCTGAGTTATACCCAAGCTGGATCTCGTTATCCTAGTGGGTATGGCTCAGAAAACAACAATAATGGCCGGCGACTATTTAGGAATCGGCCCATGTTCAACAATCGCCGGAGTTATCGTCCCTATGACCGTACCAACATGGCATCGAACCCGGATAGGGGCGATAACACCAGGAGGAATTTTAACAGGGCGTACGGAAGAAGGGAGAACGGTAATAGTCAGGGCAATAATAATAACAATAATAGTAACAATAATGTAAATCGACCCCAGAATTCAGTCCCTTCGCAAGTGCGTGGTAACGGTGAGCCTAGAACAATATTGAATGGAAGTGATCGTCGGGAAACTGCATCCTAATGTCATCAGATATACTAGTCGACGGCTGAAGCCTTACGAATTGTCTCTGTCGATTTCTCAGTTAGAACTTCTGTCCGTTCTATTGCTATGTGAACACTACTGAAAAAAAAAAAAAAAAAAAAAAAACTGCGCTGTTTTGTATAATCTCAAAGGTGAAAGTATCGGAACTCACAATTTCCGAAATTTAAAGATTTTCAATTGTACAGAAGATAAACGTAGTGAATTACTTGCGCAATACCCCAAGTAGATATAATATACTGTCCTAGAGTGACTGGTAACGTTTGAATGGGATGAATGAGTGTGTTAACTTAACAAGCATCATTAGTTGGTATTCCCAATTAGCAAAATTTTGTTATTCTAACAAAATTTTGTTAATGGGCCGGGAAAAACTGTAATATACCATTACAGTTGAAAGTAATGGCAATTTTTTTTTTACGCACCCTGTACCTAGCAATTTTTTTTTAATTCAATTTCGGTTTAGTTACACAATTTATTTACTCTCTTTACTTCGAATTAAATATAATAAACCCAAAGGTTTTGTTAGTAACCATATTCCCACTGTATAATATATTTATTTACATTTTGATTAAGTGTAAATCCCATTTTCTGATATATAAGTTGAAAAGTTTCAAGGTTTACCATTCTGACGTCATACCGGAACATAGTTCCGTTATTGGATATAAATTTCCTTAATTTCAGACCAATGTAGATTTTGGCCAGGTACCTAATCTTTCCCTCACCCCCTCTCACTAGTCCATAGTCACTTTCAGATCCGGTTATATCTGGATTTGCCAAATTTCCATTCGCTTTGTAATTTCCGCGGCTAAAGTTTTCTTTCTGATTGGAGGAATTCTCTTACCTCTGGCTTTTTCGGCGCAATGTTATCAGAACAATTGAAGACACCTTACGAGGAGCAGCCCGTGATTTCTTCTTCTACATATCTGCGGTAAAAGGATGGAAATTCTAACTATCTCAAGGTAATATCCAGTTAATTTCATTGATAAACGCCGTATAATGATTTAGGAGCTGACAAACTTACATTTTTCGTGAAGTGAACTGTAAAAAATAAAGGAGAAATGGGAACCAGCTTTACAGACGCCATATTGCTCGTTATCCAAGCCAAAGAATAGACAATATAGGAAAGTGATTTTTGATCTGTTAAAACTCAAGTAGGGATTAGGGAAATTACGACCTGTTTGGTGCATGTTGTTCGTGTATTAAGTAAATGTGACTTTCTATTATTTATTCAGTAATCGCATGTACGTAGGTTTGATGGTTGTAAAGTGAATAATAATAATGGCAGCTTAAGTTAGCTTAAAAGGGCTCCTATCCCCTTTTCCAAATTGAACCAGTTTCTAGCGGGGGAATGGGTTAGTTATTGTTCGTTTTAGGGCCTTTTCCCCTTTCAGGGGAAGGGTCCCTCCATAAACCTCGTTAAGGTGCCCCCCGGGCATCAATTTTTGGCAATCATTATGTAAACAATTGGTCAGGTCAATTAGACCTAGTGTTACCTTTTTCATTTTTGACCCCCTTTAAATTGAATAGAGCCGACTATGTATATATCGACGAGGGAGTAATGTATTCTAAATCTAATGTGTTAGGTTATTTTCGTCAACGTGCATGTAACTAAATGGTGCATGTTTAGTTTAGTTAGTTGTCTTTATGTATAGTACTAACAGTGGTGTATGTAGTTAGTAGTTTTGTGTGAGTGTGTGAATTTTCGATTTGGACAGTGTATAAATATGCTTTAATTTAGTACCATTTTTCTAACATAAATAAACCAGAGTAAATATTAAATTTCTGATTAATGAGTACAAGTATACATTTCAGTACACGGTAAATTATGCCTCCACTACAGCGCCATAGCGTCAGTTTTCGGTAGTCAATTGTTTGTTGACATTACGACATCGCATAACTTAGTGATCTAGATTGTTTGATTTTGGCCATTTATTCTCAAATTACTTCCCGTGGACATGGTTTTCGGTTCGGATGAGTATACCTTCCTATAAGATAGCATGAGATCTTACTGTACTGAAAATTTCAGTTTGCTAGGTCCAATAGTAAATGAATAATCCGCTGAAATAAAGAACACCTATTTTCTTAATAGAAGTAAAACCCATATGCTGTTACTGTTTGTTTAAAAATGTAGTATTAAATTCTTTTTCTTTCCCGTGGCTGTAGAAAATTCCATTGTTGCTTCAGTTTTATCAACAAATCAGAAATAGATTAATCGTTGACAATTTAACTTTCCGTAAATACATGTATGATTTTTTTTTTTTAAACCTGCAAAGTAAATACAATTTGGGTGCTTCGAAATAAAGAGTACGTGGTTCGATGAATGTGATCGTGTGGTGGTTTGAGCGTGATAGATTGTGATAGTTATATATATATATATATTTATTACTGCGTAACGTAAATATGTGTATGGCCTGCGTGTAAAATGTACGAAATAGGGTGTTTATAAAATATTACTTCGTGCGAAAATTAGTAGATAATGAATGAATGTAATGATATGTTAATAATATGATATATAATATGAATGAAATGATGACCCCTATATTTAAATGGATAGGCCTAGTGAATTTTATATAGTGAAAATATGAATATGTTTACGAAGAAAGAAAGAAAAAAAAATCTCTCGCGTTTTGACTTCCACACCAGTGCATTCATCCAACCGAGTTTGCTACTTGGATAGTAAATTATAGTTGGGAATTGTGTGTTACTTTGCATTTATGTACCTCCTAACAACAGCCCCAGATCTTAAGCCTTTCAATAGATAGAGTAGCATCATGTGGGAATTACTTCTAAAGGTCGACAGAAATGATAATTAAGAAAACCAACTGCTATATTCTGTGATCATCGAAAAGTACAGGTTTCGGTCCTTTATACCTTTAACATTCATTGCCTCTCAGAGATTTTTTTTTTTTTTGTTGCTTACCTTATTTATTTATGGTGCAGTGTTCATATAACTCAGTTCGGACTATCCGATTAAATTAACTGCTACTAAATTTAGCGTACCCGGACGTCGACCCCTAGTCCCCTTAAGTATTTTTCATGTCCTTTCTCAGTTTAATTAGATGAGGGAAATTAACGACGTCCCAGACGGTGGCATGTCTGCGCTGGGTAGCCATCGGTGATGTTTCGGTAATTGAAATCACCGATCCAAAATTCAGTTTATTTATTTAATTTTTTTTTTATTTTGGCAAATCACTAATTAGGGATACCTTAGCTATTACTCTAATTTCATCCCTATTCTGGAATCTTCTAGTTTCCAAGAGGTCGGATGATTTTTTTTTTCCTTGAAATTCTAAATTAGCGCCTTCTCTAACCTTCCGGACGATTTCCGGGAACCTGCTGGTTTGGGCCGGATACGGGGATCGGATTTCAATCTTACAACCAAACTCTTGTGGGATTGGGATCTGATGGACACAGAACTTGCATCCTTGGCAGCAGGGCGTTCCTTGAGTCTACGTATTTGAGTAGACCACCCTTTTGGCATGTTAAGAATATTTTGGCTATGGATTTGTCGAGATAGAAATTCGACTTTTGTCTTTGTAGCGTTAGTTATTTCCCACTTAAGTCTTTGGCGCCACTATTCTTCGTCTTCCTTCTTCTCTATCTCTCTCTGTCTTCATTACTTCGAGATTTTTTTTTTAAATTTCAACCTCCCCCCCCCCCGGTTTCTGAAACTCATGAAAATGTACAATATTCCATATCACTTATTTCGATCGTATGTACTAACTGAGACATCGAGGGATGCAATTCGTGGAGGTATTGCAGCACATCTCGGGACCATTTTCGCGATATTCAATCCACCACTGGAGAAATTGACGGGAAGGTACACTATGCTTTCGGATTCCTAGAAATATTCGTTATTCATGGATCATACAAATTATATCCATTGACAACTGATTACTGGTTTTTATTTCTATTGATTGGTCATATAGTGTGTATGTATTAGTAGTCTGGGCCCACTAGTTTCCAATAACATTGATTTTTTTTTTATGTACATCTATATATGTGCTTACATAGTTTTAAAAGTTACGTGCCTGCTCATTTCGTTGCATTTTCCACTTCTTATGTCAACTTATTAAACAACACCAACTTTTTTTTATATACGCGGATCTTTAGTAAATTGAAAATGATTATTGATTATCGGGTTTATACATATAAAATACAATGTTGCAACCTTATGAAGGAAAAAGGTGAATTTTGATAGTCAGGGCTTTTGTTTTGTCTTTGAGCCAAATAAATATAAATATTTATAAAATATGAATACTTGTCGAATATGAAAGATTATGTAGAATTTAAACGTCGACGAAATACTACAATGGATATTAAAGTGAAATTTATTGTATTGAATAACATATATATATATATATGCGAGTATGTATGTAATGGGCTCGATATTTACCCTGGTCTTGTTAGGTTGCCATAGATTTTTGACACCCGGTATTAACCAACTATTTGTGATATATAGTATTACCGCGTAAATTGTCATAAATTACTTTTTTTGAGTTGTTATTAATTTCTGTAACTATTAAAGTGGAATATAATGTTAAATACCGCATGTAAGTAAAACGAGTAGCAGGTCGTAAGATAAGTAAAATAACCCTAATCCTCATCCAAATTTATTCGCAAGATCAAAGTGAAATTAATAACCTACGAAACAGTGTGCCCCACCAACGAATCTTCTATCAGTAGACTCTGAAACAAATCCTTCCCCTACGATCGGACACCAAACTATTCAGTATCTAGAATTTTTGACTACAAGATCTATACTAGGGAAAAATTTAGTGATCTTAAATTCAACGAACTAAAATCGGTTTAATAAGTTAATGCGAATACCGGAATATGGAAATATGTTCCCAATATCTGTGACTGGATTTGATAAGTTTTCCTTAATATTGACAAACTTTGAAATTTTAGATAAAGTGCGTCGAGTGACGAAATGAGAAATATAGATATACATATATGTGATATGAAGCAATTAGTTGTCTATAGTTAAGACAAAAACAATTAAACACTCTCATGGACACAAACCACAGTGCGAAAAGAGAGTTGGAAAAAGGAGCTATTATCGATGTGAGAACAAAGACTCATAAAACAGTCGATACGTCTCCTATTGAGACAAAGACTCAATAAAATATTACTAAAGTTTTTTTTTAATGATTAACCAATTATTTTTTTTTTCTTTTCCTGCAATGATATGTATTCATTGCACTGAGTTTTAAATATATATTGACCCTTGAATTTTTTTTCTTGTCTCGTCTTTGGTTTAATTCTTTTTCATGTAATCCAACTTTTAAAATATATATATAAAGAGAAATGTGTTATTTGATCTTGTTGAAAGTAGCGAATTTCTGTGCATGTTTATGAAACATTCTTTTCATGTATTAAATATTTTTTTTCTCTGTTATGTCAAACTACATCTCCTTCTATTGAAATGTAATAAATGTCTATAGCATTGTAGTTAGGTTAGTTTAATTCAACCAAATACAACCCGAAGTATACATTGTCCTGTATGAATGTGTGTGTGAGTGAAATGTAGGTTTAGTATTAAGTGTACCAATTATCTTGTCATACATATGTGACTTATTATAATTATTGGTAGTTATCAATTGAACTCATTGAATGTTAATACTAACTTAAGTTGGCTCTATGAAGGAAGTAAAAAGGACTGAAGTAGCCTGAACGAATGATCAGCATGGGAGAACTGTGAGAGTCAAAATTTTCTACGAATATGTAATACTCTGATTTTTTTTTCTTTCTGTGGTCGTTTCTAACATGCCATCAACTTCGTCGTTTATTTTTCAAATATTGGATATTAGTGGAAATATTGAATAAACTGTAGAATTAAACTTTCTCATCTATCTCAGATCTAGATCGGGATAATTTGGTAGTTAGGGTTAAATGGATCTAGATCGGGGATGTATGGGTTAACATGTGTCTACCGTTGATCACGTTAATACCAGATATTCAATTAATAGCTATTGGAAATGATCACAATTAGATAATTATTCGCTTTCCTTTACCATATTCCTTAAAATATCTAGTAACAGTTTTCCCTTTATCACCTTCTTACTTTACATCTTTCCTCTTCTATCTTCTTTCTTTTCTTCATCTTCTTCTTCTATTTCTTTTTTAATAAAACTGAAAGGGGGGTCGTGACTGGGAATTCTATATGTAATAAACACGGTCATGTATTTATTTATTTCATTTTATTTTCTTTAGAAGTCCGATAAAAAGTTTTCTCGTTTCGATCGAACCTAGTATGTTTCGAAATTAAGAATTGGAAATTATATTCCAATATAATTAGGCATAAGCTGATAGCTTCATGAACATCCCCACCAGGGGTGAAGGGTTCCCACTCACGACTTATTCTGTGCATCACTTTTGTTGCAGATTTTTTTTTTTTCAATCAGTTTTAGATTGACGAGCGGTGACAGGATTCGTTGTTATGGCAACAGTGGTTGCTGTGGCAACGGCCCCATAAGCCAGTTTTATATCTACGTTCTATTTCAAAAGCTATAAGTTTCTGTTGGGATGGCAACACTGTTTACGTGACATTATTGATGTATTATTGGTCGCGTATCTCCCTAAAGTAGCTATCAGGTTACGCGCATACATTTTTCATTTTCTGCGCTTTTCCGGCGTTTTTAGGGCATAACTCGGCACAGCCTCACCCGGTCACTGGTTGGTATATATGTATTATACACAGCGGGTAAACAAGGCATTTCCGCACAGAGTGATTATCACCACGATGATTAACGATCCACGATTAGTCAGGGTACCAATTTTTATAAATATCTAGCTGTCACGTTTCGCATACGTCCTTTGTGAGATGAGTATACCTAAGTGGAAAAAGAACTTCAGGCACTTTTCGATACTGATATTTGTAATTGAAATAATAGCAATAGGACTTTACTACTTGGCTTTCGAGACACACAGCGTGTGAGTTTTCAGAGAAGCTGGTAAAAACACATTTTAGAATCACTGTAATATATAAATTATTATATAAAAATTGAATGTAACTGTTTGTGTCTGATCAGCACGGCCAAATTGCAAAATCAAATAAAATGACTTTTGGTATATATTTACGCGGTGATCCACCTGGGATGCTATCATATCGCTTTCATTATAATACACATCCTAAGGCGGTAGTGAGAATCCGAATATTTGTGACAAAAAATTGAGTATCTCGCAAGCTGTTTTACTTACGGAGCTGAAATTCAGTATATTAACTATTTATTGAAAGTAAACAGAATGTGTCCTAGCATTTTTTTAAATTCTCCTTTATGTGGGAGGGGGGGGGGGGAACTTTCTATATATGGAAAATTGGTAGTGAGTTGGTTTGTAAAAATGATCGAAAACGATCGATGTTATTTAAGAAAAACAATCAGAAACAAAAAATACAGTGCTTGGCTTCATATATCCATTGCTTTCTGCTATAATAATTGCTGAAGCTTATATTTATTATATGGAGCGCTTACAGCACAGGGCAATCAACCCATAAAGTTGTAAGAAAAATAGGCATAAAATTTGTACTGTAAGCTTAATTACACGGAAATTTGAAGTTTGGATTGTACGCATAATTGTATGGAAAATTTTACACTTTTTTTCCCTTTACGTTGGTCTACTTACTTTGATTTGGAACTTTGAAATTTCATCCTCTTTTCCACTGAAAATATTGATAATTCAACAAGGAAATATTTATACTATGATAATTTAATTGAAATTCATCGTAATTTGGCACATGACAAACAGCAGCGTGGTAATTGAAGTTGAAGAAGGAGGGAAATTCCCATTCACCTCTGAACACTTTCCAAGAATCTCGTTCCCTTTCGCTTTCTAGACGGGGGAGGGAACTTGGTAATGATATCAAACCATGTGTAATTACAAAAATTAAATTTATAAACAAATAAGGAATCATCAGTTTATCAGGCTTTAATTGATAATTTATTCACAAGATTCCCTATTAAAGGCGTGGTAGATGAAGTTTCTGTTCTACATGGGTCGACATTGCCAACTGACATGGTCGATATGGAAAAGATGTTGTATGGTGATAGAGAGATGATAACTTCTTGCTGAGTATTTCAAACCTGACCAAGAAAAATCGTTATCACACTTAAGTCTAACAAGTAGATTGTCGATGAGAAGTTGCAGAAATCGGGTAGAAGTATTATCAATTTCCATGACAGAGTGCGAACGGGGATTTTCCCTTATGAATTTAAAGATGACTGATATTAGAAATAGACTAAGTGCTCAAACATTGTGTAACTTGTTGTTCATCAATGTTAATCGCCCACCGGTAGACAAGGTCAAAGTAGACGAGCTAGTTATTTTTTAGCTGAAGGATGGACATCATTCCGCTGCGGATGATTTACCGCCAAAAAGTTAGCAACAGGAAATAAATCCGATTTCAGATTTGTTTTAAGGTGGAAAATTACGAGTTACGGAAAATGTATACTTGTATTACTAATGGCTTATTTGTGTTATTCAACTTTGTACCTAATTTTTTAGTAAGTCTCTTCTTTGGATTAGGTAAACTACTTTGAATAAATATTCATAATAATTGCAATTATGCATATTTGTAACTTAAATTTAACGTGGTGTTTTAGTGATTACATAAATTACAATTATGAGCATGCTTTATGGAAATGCTCTCACATAGGGTACCCGAGCACCTTTATACCCTATGAACAATTGATTTTTCAAGTCTTTTGTGAGAAAAATACTGTGAACTGAGAAACCATAACCTTTTCCACATTGTACAGGGGTATTTTCCTGCGAATAGAAGTTTCTTGTGGAATGCGTTCAGAAATTAACACTTGCAAGAATACTCTCTTAGTACAAGTATATTTTAGGCACACACTAATTTCCCCCCACCTCAAACTGTTTCCATTTCCTCACTGACAAACACTTTACCATATTATATCGTAAAGGTAAGATCCACCGTTATTGTAACACAGTGTTGCTTGATCGATAGACTAGAAATTCAAACTCCGATTAGTGACAATTTCAGTCTTGTTTTATTACAAGTGTAAACTCTTTAGTCAGTTCAGAAGGGGCCGTGAATCGTGTTCAGAGTTGATGACGATGGATTTTGGTGAGTCAGAGTAGGTCAAAGTGGATGAGAGTGGTTCATGATGGGTGGTGGGTCACGGTGGGTGATGGGTCAGAGTGGGTCACGGTTGGTGGGTCACAGTGGGTCAGTGTTTCACGGTGGGTGGTGTGTCATGGGTCATGGTGGGTGGTGGGTCAGTGGGTCGTGGGTCACGGTGGGTCAGTGGGTCGTGGGTCAAGTTTTCATTGACCCACGCCAACTCTGCTAATAACAGAGAGATTTGTTTATGAATGACTCAGTGAATGAGCCATTGGATTTATACATATTACCTTAAATATCCTTCCTCGCACGGGGAGAATGCGTTTCATGTTGAACATAAAAAGTGTCAAAACTGTCCCCAATCAACTTAGAGACCGCAAAAAATATGAATTTAACACTAATATCGGTCATTTTCAATTATTTTTATATGGTACCATCTTCTCTTAGAAGTACTAATGGGGACTGAAACGGCATCGAAGTGTCACTGTTGATCTCACCGACCCCGAAAACTATGGATTCGGCACTAATATCGCTAATTTTCGCTCATTTTTACACATTTCCCCCTCCCCAAATTGCACCATCAAAATGAAATTATGAAAATCATCCCAGACCTCATTTATGTTGAAAACTTGATCGAGATCAGTCTTATTCTTGAAGAGTTAATAAGTCACAACATTGTCATTTTCATTTTTATTTATACAATATAGATAGATAGATTTGAAAGTAAAGAAATATGTTAAGTGAATAAATAAGGAAGAGTAGTTCCCTTGGCGTTGTACTCAGGGATGAATTCAGGGGGTAGCCCGGGGGGGAATCTCCCCCCGAAGAAAATTCCCCCCCCCCCCGAGAACTCCCAGAATTTCAGTCACAAAATGTAGAAATTACTTCACCCAATTATTTGCTTTTCTTTCCGTGCACGTGCAGACGAAATCCTATCTCTCAATATACATATAAATGACGCAGACCCAGTCTATATAAATATTAAACATGTAACATCTAAGATAGAATACCAAATAGTCAATAAAACCTGTGTTTCTCAACGCTATGAGCGAGTTTGGCAGAACTTGAAATTGTCAACTGTTGAAGAAAGGTTTGTATTTTAGTAAGTACTATAGTCTCGCCCTATATTATATATTAGTAGGTAGCACTAGCACAGATTGAGATAGGAAAGGAAAGATAGGGAAGATCTTTCCATATGATCTCTGATGTCAGCAGACTTCAGTTCTTGAAAATGTACAGTTCTTGCATTATTTGAAATTGAGCGCCTAAATCCCATTTCTCGCATCGGAAGTAACAGACGTAAATGTGTTTTACGATTATTAAAGTAAATACACCTTTCTTTAATTAAAAATAATTCAGTTAAAGGGCGAGATTCAGAGGGCGTCATTTAGACGGATCAGGGAGGAACAGTTATCCCTCCTGGGTCAGAGATTTATATAGAATTTATCAATATAATAGTAGTATATAAGTGAAAGATTGCTATTGTAGGTGATGTAGATCCTGCTCAGTCCCCTGCCATGAGGGAGGGGCAAGCGGAGCAACGGCCCCGGAGGCCGAAGTAAGGGGCGCAAAATTCGGGAGGGAAAAAGAAAAGAAAAAAGGGAAGAAAAAGAGAGGAATGAAACACGTGTGAGTATGTGCACATATATAATATGAAAGAAAAAAATAATAAAAAGTGCTCAAAATCAAGGAAAAGCAGGGTTTACTTTTTAAAATTTTCTCACCTTTCGCAGGTGGTCTATCGACCTCACTCATATGTACGGGGATTCCGTCGTATACGCTCGCCCCAAGCGTTCATTTTCCACGACACGGCACTAATCCTACTGAAGATTTCGTAAACTAAACTATTGATGTGTATGCAGTGAAGAAACCAAGGCTAATATGCTTGATTTAGAATCAGAAGTGTGAGAAAGAATTTTTTGATTTAGAATCAGAAGTTTCTAAAAACATTTAAATTAACTCAAAAAATATTTGAGTTAATTTAAATCTTTTTAAAAACTTCTAGATTAAAATGAAAATGAAATGAAATTCTTGAGTTTTACGTCCCACGGTTATGCCGGCGAGGCTAAAGGAGACGGTGATGATGAGGAATGAATGAAATGGTGGAATGAAGAAAGTGGGAGGAAACGGGAGAACCCCGAGAAAACCCACGCACACGGAACTTCTAGATTAGTAACAAACAGTAACTACTGAATATAGGAAATAATAACAAAAGTAGCTACTGTAAATAGCAGCTAAAGTTTAGTCTAAAATATTTTTGCCAGTCTTTATTTAATGTTTTAGATAAAATTAAACGATTGATTTTTTTTTAATGATAATCTCACATTGAATATTTATTAGCAATTAATCTCAGTATTAGATAAGATGTGCATGTGAATGGACTTGTTAAATGTGCTGCTATCTTGCAAAAATACAGAAAAACAACCCTTCCCCGAGGAGTTAACATTTCCCCCGGGCGAAAATGTCTGAATTCAACACTGGTTGTACCCAGGAGCGTACCAAGGGCCAGGCAACCCGGGCAACTATCCGAGGCGCAATAGTCAGGGGGTGCCAAAACGAGTCTCAAAAAGCAAATTTTATAACGTGTTTTCTACTGATTTATATATATATATATATATATATATATATATATATATATATATATATATATATTGTTGTAAACTAGCGTCAATTAGATAATCTTTTTCCATTCCACCATGGAAGAAGAGAGTTTCATATTAGTAGGGGACTGTATCGACAAATGGAGACATGGCATGTACAAGAGAGAGTGGAGGGGGATTTAATATTGTTTATAGCGGCCCATTTTCTTTGTAACCTTTTCCCAGGCAATGAATGTTATTGGAGTTTATATGTGCTACTCATTTAAAGTGGTAGTGGAGGGTTAACAGGCACCACTTATTTTTGTTTTCTTAGATACGATGCCGCCGCGCCAAACTGTCGGCCTTTGTTGAAAGTAGTGTCTAGGATATGTTATTGTATCGCTATGCTCAGTTCTTGCCAAATCATTCATTTCGACCTGACAACATGACCTATTTGGGTTTTTATACAGGATAAAAAAGGAAGACTAGGATTCCCTGATGAAGAAATTTGCTGACCTGAGCATTGTGATGTTGAGGATTTCCAACTTCAACAGGAACTATTGGTTTTACTTCTCCTACTACCAAATGAAAATGCTATTTAAAAAAAAAAAAAAAAAAAAAAAAAAATTGAAGCAAGGTCGCCGATCCTGGAGAACGTGGGGGCCCGGGCCTTCCAATGCTTATGTGGCCCCCCATGTACTTTTTGAATATTTTTTATTGTTATATTTTTTATGAATATACAATATTTTGCATAATTTGAATTTAATGTCTTAAAATCCTTATATATGCCTTCTTAGGCCCTTATTTGCAACCAAACACATCTTAATGCCCCCCACCCTCCCAAAGTTACAAAGAAAAATTCAGCCTTGCTTTGAAGTATTAAAATACTTGAGGAGTAACCAGCAGGCTCGTATCCAGGGGGGTCTGGGGGGCCACCCCCCTACATTTTGGCTGGCCCCTCTAAAATTTTCACGGTAGGCTGGCAAAATAACTATAATATGGTGATGAACTAGCCTATAATATGGTTGGATCGGCCCCCCCTAACTTCAGCCGGGCCCCTCCTACATTTTTGGGCTGGCTACAGGCCTGGTAACCAGCTAACTGAAAATTTCTCTAATGTATCAATTACACTCAGAATTGCCCTCACTCTTCTTGTCAGCGTGGCTTCAGGCGAAAGGAGATTCTCAAAATTAAAATTAATTAAAAATTATTTGAGATCTACCATGTGCCAGGAGCGCCTCGTGGGGATCGCCATGATGCCGAGCCGATTGAGTTCGACATTCTTCAAGACATTGACACAGATGTCATTGTTAGGTATTTTGCAGACAAAAAAGACTCGGAAAATTATATTTTAAATGTTGTGAGTGCTGAAAACATATATATTTAAAATTGTTTAATTTGTTGTTAATTTTCAGTAATAGTAAAGTTTAACTTTTTATTTAGTTTCTAAATTTTGTTACACTATTAATTATCACGCCTGAGGCTAAATGTTGCAAAATTAGGAAACTAATTTGAGTAAATTATTCTAGATTTTAAGGTTCAGTTTTTATGAAAGAAAAAGACATGGACGCTCTTTCTCATAAAGTTCCATAAATTGACATTGATATGATCTACTTACTTATCAAAGTCAGAGGATTTCTAATACTTAATAAAACCTGTTATTAAGCTTTAGTCTTGTAAGAGTGTTCAGCTTTTGTACAAATTCATGAGATATGTTTTACGAATGCTATGGACTTCAACTAGTAGGACCTACTTAAAAAGGGTGGTTTATATTGCTGTGCGTAAAAGACATTCAACATATGTGAAGTGTCTTTATTGGTATTTCACGTTATTAGAATAGATTGTTAGATAGTGGAATTTATGGTAGTGGGTGGTATTGAATACTACTACTGATGTTATTGATAACAAAACAATTGATTATATAGCACTAATCATATCAGCATTAGTAGTATTTAATAAATGGTGTTCGATATTGTTTTTGTTGTTAGATATCGATACATAAATAATAATAATAATAATAATAATAATAATAATAATAATAATAATAATAATAATAATAATAATAATAATAATATAAACACAATATATCTGATACCATATTCATTTTTTAAGTACTAAATATATCTACATATGTCATGTATTTGAATATTAATTTTTCTCTTTGAACAATGGGTTTAAAATATTAAAATCACTAGAATAAAATGTAAAATATATGCTAGAACTTGGAGAAAGTGACAGAAAGTCACTTTGTCCGGGTGAAAATTTTGCCTTGGTCCGCGCCTGGTTGTACCTGTCTATTTCCGGGCCAACTGACATGCCCCTTTCTGCCTAAACTTGGGCTTCAATGTCATCTTGACTAACACCAATCAGCTTGCAAATTCGATACTAATATCGGTGATTTTGGATGTACTGTTTTTCTCTCCGTCCCCCTCGATGATAATGGGTAGAGAATATAACTTGAACGGCTTCGGGAGTGTTATTATTCGTCTAAGTGACACCGAAAACTATGATTTATCCGGCTTCCCGGGAATTATTAATCTCCCTTTATGCATAAATTTCGAGTCCTCTATAATGTCTTCAGTGGCGAAATAAAAAAGAAAGTGCTTCATATAGAATTAGATCTAGTAACTTACCAAATTTGATAGCTCTAGGTCACGTCTTTCTCTGCGGAAAGCCGATGAGAGACAAACAGACACACATAAACGATATTGTATTGTATTAGTATAGATAGACAGAGAAAAGTAATTCATGTAGGTAGTAAAAAGCAAATAATAATAATAATAATAATAATAATAATAATAATAATAATAATAATAATAATAATAATAATAATAATAATAAAGTACCCTATGTGAGAATCAAAATTTAAATATTGTTATTAAATATTCCACGGACTAGCGGAACAAACGGTACACTCAAAACTATTTTAAAATTGAATGATACATGCATAATCACTGAAGTACGGTACCAAGTCGTAGAGTTAACCAGAAGAGTAAATTTATTGTTATGAATCAGGTGTGTAATGTTGGTTATAAAA
The DNA here is from genome assembly GCF_964235325.1 of Thermobia domestica. Lineage (NCBI taxonomy): Eukaryota > Metazoa > Arthropoda > Insecta > Zygentoma > Lepismatidae > Thermobia > Thermobia domestica. The sequence goes on from NC_137454.1 coordinate 263,362,829, forward strand.
CTATAATGTCATCCTTATTATTATTATTATTATTATTATTATTATTATTATTATTAGTTTAGCGTCCCATGATTATGCACTGAGGTTAAGGAAGACGTTGATGATTACAGCCCGGATTTATATGAACATGTATGTGAAATGCATGTTTATAGTAACATGCAAGAACGTATGGAAAATGTTTTCTTCCTTCCGACGGACTTGCACGAATTCGTTTGAGATGCATGTAATGGTGCATGTAAGTGCATATTTTGAGTGAATTTCGATGTGTTTGCATATTTTGTAAACTTTGCAGGATACTGCATACTCCTGAATTTTATTGCTGCATACTAGCATATTTGAGAGTATATCACATGAAAGTAGACTATATTTAAAGTGAACTGACTCCGTTTGTAAACGCAATGTAGAACAAAATGTTGTACAGAATAATAGAAGAAAGCGTTGCGTAAGTGAAACAATCAAATGCTAATATCTAACAGTAGACGCGCTAGTATTAAATGTAAATAAATTATTGTGAAAGCTCCATCGCGCTTACGTATTTTTCGCGAAGTTGCGACAAATGTTTCAGTACCTTCTCATCCAATGAAGAGCTCGTGGCTGCAAGCTGTGCAGTACTATAAAGATATCTTAAAAATCAATGAAGACAGCCGTAGATTCACTAAGTCCCGATGATGCAGCCGCTATTTATGTATCTCAAAAATGTTCCTCTACAAGTGGCATTGAGAACAAAATTAAGTACATTCATAACCACTTCTCGGCAATATCTGAAGTTGTCAGACAGTTGGAATCCTGTAAGAAGGCTTTGCAGCATTCACTCTCCTTGTTGGGCGAATTATCGCAGACTTTGTCCAGTGAAACAATTCATGAGCTTGCCAAAATAGCGTCAGATAAACTTTGCAAAGTATTTGGCAAAAAAAAAAAAAAAAAAAAAGAAAAAAAAAAGAAAAATCCGGGTACAAAACAATCTGTGCCATTACAAGTGTACTTAATGGTGAAAACATGGAATGGGAAGAGAATGTAACACAGGAAGACTTTCATGTATTTCACATGTACGAGTGACTTCAGCTGATGTAGAAAGAAACTTTTCGATCTACAAAACGTTTCTTACTGATAAACACAGAGTTGACAGAAAAAAAAAACTTCAGGAAGATATTAGTAGTTCATTGCAACAGAGATCGTTAAGATAAGATATTTTTGTAAGAACCTGATATTTTATTTTCTTAGTGTATATTTCAGTGCATATGTTAAATTTTTAAATGCATATTTTAGTGCATATTTTTATACTGTATTCTTCGTGCATGTTTGCATGAATATTTTGGGGTTTGTTTAAATTTTACTATAATTTCACTATAATTTTACTATAATTTTACTATAACTAAAATTTCATAATAATATTAACCAATAACTGATTGTCTGTATGTAATGATTATTTTATATATATATTTAATATTAACCAATACTGATTGTCTGTATGTAATGATTATTTTATATATATATGTAATATTAACGAATAACTGATTGTATGTAATGATTATTTTATATATATCTGTATCTGTATTTTATATATCTGTATCTATATGTATATTTCATTCGGACGTTGTCTATTGCTTGTAAAGCTCAATGACAATAAAATATTCTATTCTATTCTATTCTATTCTATTCTATGTATGGAAATCCGGGCTCTATTGATGATAATGATTGAATAAAGAAAGCCGAAGGAAACAGAATACCGAGAAAACTCGCGCACACAACTTGTCAGTCACTAAACTCACTTGCCAAGAGCTGAGATCGAACCTCGGACACATCGCACCACTGGACACAGTAAGGTCTACATGACTGAACAACTCAAAGGTCAAATTTCTTAACCTGGAAACTTTAAATTTTAACAGTGCATGGGATTTGTAATGTGGGATACCATTAAGGAGAGATTTTTAGAAAATCGATATGGAAAGAAGGAAAGGGTGCTGGCAATAATTATACTAAAATTTCCATATCTCCGAATCTCTGAAGGCAGAGAGAGACATGAAATTTGGTATATAGACTTGCCATTTAAAATAATTATACACGTGTTTCGTCGGTTTTTGGTATTTTCCCTAGAATGGAAGAAGGGGAAGGAATGGGGTTACAATTGTTATAACAAAATGAAAATATCTCAAAATCCTTTAAGGTTAGAGACATGAAATTTGATATTTAGACTTTTCATTTAAAGTTATTAAAGATGTGTTTCAGCGTTTTTAGATATTTCCCTTAGAAGGGAAGAGAAAAGCAGAAAGTGAAAAAGGCGGTAAGAAAATTGATGGATGCTGCAATTGTTAAAATAATATAGCAATATCTCGAAATTCCTAAAGCTTAGAGACATAATTTATTTTATTTAGACTTTTCATTTAAAACAGTTAAAGAATTGTTTCTGCATTTTCTGGATGTCCTTAGAAGGGGAAGAGAAAGGTAGGAGGAAAAAGGGATTGGTTTGCAACTGTTATAATAAGATGGCCCTACCTCGAAATACCGAAAAATTTGAGACATATGAGAGATATGAAAAGTGGTATTTAAACTCCTTAATCAACGAACTTCAATATGGATACAGCACAAAATCTCAAAGAGGCGAGCATTCAGAGCACTTGACTTGACAAAATTAACAACTTTAATAGCCAATGATAATGCCTACTTCAGGTTTTCTGAAAAAGTTTTTTTTTTTTTTAACTAAGGCTTGTGTGTGAATTAAGTAGTGCAAACCCATAACTGTAGAATTTTTGTTCTTTGCCAGCTTTATAAATCCAGACTGAGAAGCTAACATCGCTGGAGCTGCATCAGCACATATTTCTACAACTCTGTTCCAGGACGAACCATTTTCAATAAAAAATTATTGCGAGAGGGAAAAACAACACAACCTTTTGATGATGTCTCCAATCTTTTTGAAAACAATATTTTTATGGAGTGCTCTGCTTGTGTCACCGTGTAACCTATTGCTGTGGCTATCCGAAAATCTTACATGATAAAGTATGTAATTTGATATATCATTGAAAAGATAATGACAAAAATAAAATTTATATAGGAAAAAGTTTTGTCTCGCTGTTCTTAAACAATAAGCGAGATATCAGATATATATGCCCCTTCGACAGAAACTTATAAAACTGAGAAAGAATGGGTAGGTTATTCATTTATTTATGTTTGGAAGACTTAAGTACTCGATATATTTTTAATTTAGATTATTTGAGTTGGTCATGTCAGGATAGTTGCGTGATCCTCTAATCCAACTCTCTGGAAAGTGAGACAGTGTGGTGGAAAACAGCTTATTCTGAGAAAGTTGATCTTATATGATTGTCTGTACACCTGCCGGTGGCGGTTGAAGGCCCACGTTCCGTCCTTCATAACCTTGGTGTTGCGTAATGACTAAAGAAATTGAATTTAATTGAAACATATTCTGGAGTAACATTTCTGGTTTCAATTGGAACTCTGGAGTAATGTTATCTACTAATGAACGTTTTCCATTAGTATTTCATTATACATCTCAGGCTTAGGGGGCATAAATAAATAAATGACACTCCTGATTGTTAATAAATAAATTTCAATAATAAATTTCAATAATAACTAATAAATTTCATTTCAAGTAACTTAATTTTAATATATACAAAGATAATATTTGCAGTCTGGAACATAATTTGTCAACACTGATCAATTGATTTAATATATATATATATATATATATATATATATATATATATATATATATATATATATATATATATATATATATATATATATATATATATATATATATATATATATATATATATATATATATATATATATATATATTATATATATATTGTCACGGTACGCCAAAATTCAGTAAGATTTTCAACATCAAAATTCATTCATTTTTATTAATTGGCTAAAAAGAGGAAAAGAGAAGTATTGTTTATAAATTAACTTGTAATGAAAAATTAATTAGGTTGCAGACAGACAGATTATAACACCAGATTACATAGTGCTTATGATTGTTGTTTTCATTAAGTAACAGACACGAGTCTGCAAGTGTCACAAGAATATAAACAAATACTGAAGCAACAAGAAAAATGTAAACTCTGTATAAATTTGTGTTTACAATTACACATTATCAAAATTAGGTAAAATTGTGAAAATCGCAGACGTAAACTGTCTGGAGTTTTGGTCAATGAGAGAAAGTGCAGAAACTGCGGTTTCAGCACAGAGATGTATGAGCTACAGAATTTGGTAAGAGAGAACAGCAAATTCGTCATAAGAGAATTCAACATAAAAAGGTGATGTCGGACTGAATAGGGATCAGTCGCAGGAGATACGTTAGTTGATCAGTTCTTGGAAATCCATCTGTAGAACAACAGCGAGTTCCAGTGGACATCCATCCACTGTGTGATTACCATCGACGACGAACTCCGTGTCCAGGAGTTCGACTCCAGTCTACAACGAAGGTATGTAGTAATGCATCTCTGTTACTCTCGAATTGACTGAGTCGCCAACAGGTTTATTAATGTGATCAAGCAATTCTACTTAAATCGACATCACAACATTCTACACCTAACTCTACTAAAAGTAAAAGATAATAAATGCTTAATTAAAGTTAAATACTCAGATAATAATTATTTAACAACCTTCGCCTGGATTAATAAAATAGTTGTTGTTATTCCCGGGCATTCTGGAAAATGTTCGGAAGACAATCTCCTTGAGACGTTGAGCTACGTCATTGCAATATAGGCACAACAAGGGGATTTTCCATTAGTATTCATTATACATCTCAGGCTTAGGGGGTATAAATAAATAAATGACACTCCTGATTGTTAATAAATAAATTTCAATAATAAATTTCAATAATAACTAATAAATTTCATTTCAAGTAACTTAATTTTAATATATACAAAGATAATATTTGCAGTCTGGAACATAATTTGTCAACACTGATCAATTGATTTAATATATATATATATATATATATATATATATATATATATATATATATATATATATATATATATATATATATATATATATGTTTATGACTGATCCAATGAACAGTGACAGTTTTATTTATCTTGTGAAAACATTAATATTTTACAAAAAGTAAAATGTATTGATTGATATAGAAGATTTTTCAAGAGACCGATTCTCCGCATTGAGTGCTTGGTTTATTACCTGTCACTCAATGTGTCGCGTGCCAATTTTTCCTCTCCTAAATTTGTGGTCAAGACGTGTGGTAGTTTTATTGCTCCGTGCCTTTTCCTTATTTTATTGGGGGTACAGAAATATTCTATCGTTGGACAAACTTCTCTCTGCAGTCCGTGCACTGGCAACCATGTATGACTACAAAACTTGTACCTCAAAAGCCTTTGTTTGAAAAAACCATCTGCTGTTTTAACACAGTGTGTTTTGACATTTTAGAACTATGATTTATGAAGGGGTAAAGATTGGGACCCCGGTATTTCGTGCGCGCCACACCGGGGTCCCAATCTTTACCCCTTCATAAATCATAGTTCTAAAATGTCAAAACACACTGTGTTAAAACAGCAGATGGCTTTTTCAAACAAAGGCTTTTGAGGTACAAGTTTTGTAGTCATACATGGTTGCCAGTGCACGGACTGCAGAGAGAAGTTTGTCCAACGATAGAATATTTCTGTACCCCCAATAAAATAAGGAAAAGGCACGGAGCAATAAAACTACCACACGTCTTGACCACAAATTTAGGAGAGGAAAAATTGGCACGCGACACATTGAGTGACAGGTAATAAACCAAGCACTCAATGCGGAGAATCGGTCTCTTGATAAAAACCTTCTATATCAATCAATACATTTTACTTTTTGTAAAATATTAATGTTTTCACAAGATAAATAAAACTGTCACTGTTCATTGGATCAGTCATAAACATATATATATATATATATATATATATATATATATATATATATATATATATATATATTAAATCAATTGATCAGTGTTGACAAATTATGTTCCAGACTGCAAATATTATCTTTGTATATATTAAAATTAAGTTACTTGAAATGAAATTTATTAGTTATTATTGAAATTTATTATTGAAATTTATTTATTAACAATCAGGAGTGTCATTTATTTATTTATACCCCCTAAGCCTGAGATGTATAATGAATACTAATGGAAAATCCCCTTGTTGTGCCTATATTGCAATGACGTAGCTCAACGTCTCAAGGAGATTGTCTTCCGAACATTTTCCAGAATGCCCGGGAATAACAACAACTATTTTATTAATCCAGGCGAAGGTTGTTAAATAATTATTATCTGAGTATTTAACTTTAATTAAGCATTTATTATCTTTTACTTTTAGTAGAGTTAGGTGTAGAATGTTGTGATGTCGATTTAAGTAGAATTGCTTGATCACATTAATAAACCTGTTGGCGACTCAGTCAATTCGAGAGTAACAGAGATGCATTACTACATACCTTCGTTGTAGACTGGAGTCGAACTCCTGGACACGGAGTTCGTCGTCGATGGTAATCACACAGTGGATGGATGTCCACTGGAACTCGCTGTTGTTCTACAGATGGATTTCCAAGAACTGATCAACTAACGTATCTCCTGCGACTGATCCCTATTCAGTCCGACATCACCTTTTTATGTTGAATTCTCTTATGACGAATTTGCTGTTCTCTCTTACCAAATTCTGTAGCTCATACATCTCTGTGCTGAAACCGCAGTTTCTGCATTTTCTCTCATTGACCAAAACTCCAGACAGTTTACGTCTGCGATTTTCACAATTTTACCTAATTTTGATAATGTGTAATTGTAAACACAAATTTATACAGAGTTTACATTTTTCTTGTTGCTTCAGTATTTGTTTATATTCTTGTGACACTTGCAGACTCGTGTCTGTTACTTAATGAAAACAACAA